>NW_017297166.1:1107779-1125436 GCF_001594075.2 Trachymyrmex cornetzi | reverse complement strand
TAACTTATATATATATATATTATATATATATATATATAACTTCGTCAAAATGTCACATCGACGTCGAATGCCGATCATAAACGCAGGTTTATACATATTTATGATTTATGATACACAGAGGAATCTCTGAAAATGTGTTTATGATCAAAATAAATTGCAATTATACAAGCATAAATTAAATTTATATCGCTATTACGATATCAATAGATTATAGAAATAAATACGCACATAAAGTAAAAAATAAATACGCTCTGCGTCAAAGAAATATTATCAAAGAAAAATCACTTAGAAGAGCCAACGCTATGTTTTTAGCTTTTTATAGTGTCAGTCTTACACTATTTTATTGAATGTACAGCGGCAAGCCAATCGAATTTTAATACTATGTCATTCGGCGGTAATCATGCAATAATTGACCGCTTAAATATATTAAGGAGCCTATCCTAAATATAACACATGTGACTTGCATAATTGATAATATTATAATATTACTTAAAGCTAATGAAGAGTGACGTGTACTGGAAAAGAAAAGGAGACGAATGCTCGTGAGAATGTGTAATTTTTTTTGGAACGATTCTCTGCAATTCTGGGCTCGTCGGCTCAATCAATCGTCGACTGCCATTATTCCCTCTGGAACGCAGATGTATTCTGTTACAAATGAGAAAGATATATAGAGCCAGACGAAAATGTCGCCCTTATAATTTTTTCTTATTTAGTCTATCAATCTAAAATTTCTCTTTTCTTTGTGTTAGGTTATGTAATACCCACATTTGACCGTTCGTTCAATAGCCGTTTTGTTGCCTGTAGCTGCTTCCGTATCCACTATTGTTCTGACTGTAGCTACCAGAGCCACCGCCGGAAGTTCCACTTCCAAAGCTGTTTTGAGGGAACGATTTACTGCTTCCATAGCTAGCCCCGCCTATGCCACCTATGTGAAGCGTACATCAAGCATTTACAAAACACAGTAATTTCACCCATTTAATGCTATGAACGTCACAATATGGCAGCAGTGAACATAATCAAGAGTCTTAAAAACTAGGGAAGTGGAAAGAATAGAAGGGCTAAGAATACGGAGACTTGATTGTATGGTGACTTGATTCATATTTTGAACTGATTACACTGATTTAAAAATGCAAATAACATTTTTTCCATTTCAAGCAGACAGATTCAACAAAATTATACAATCAATTTTTTAAAGGCTGAGAACCCACCGCTACTGCTTCCGGACCATTTGTTGCGATCACTTGCACCAGTACCGGAAGAGCGGTCGAATCTTCTATCTCCTGCATCACGGCCTCCACGAGATCCTCGTGAACCACCACGGCCTCCAGATCCTCGTCCACCGCCTCCACCACCTCCGCTGCGTCCACCGTAGCGTCCTCCTAATTATTAATCATTAATAATCCTCCTAATTAGCAATAACAAATATTTTTAAAAAAATTATTTTTTATACTTAAATAGATATAAAGTTTTAATACAGTATCTCTAAATTGTAATTAAAAAAAAAAAAGAACAAAACTCACTCTTATAAATGCCAGGATTTCGGGATAAATCATATAGTTTCGGATTGACCACCTGCTTAGCCTCTTCTAAAACTTGAATTAAGTCACCAGCCTTGTGAGCATTCCCGGGCGTGAAAAAGGCGTACGCGGTTCCTGTACGCTGCGAACGACCCGTACGTCCAATACGGTGCACATAGTCCTCAGAGTTAGACGGATAGTCCAAGTTTATCACAAATTTGACATCCTCGACATCTGCGAGATACACCAAATTATAATAACAGCACACGGAAAACACTTGTTCCTTTGTGGTTCAATTAACTTATAAAGCGAATATATTCAAGCATTTTACCCGGACGCTGTCTTTGCTAATGGAATTAAAGAATGCTTTCAAGTTACCATTATTGAATATTCTGCAGCAAGTTTTGAAGCATTTACAATGCTGCTGCTATGTGGCCGACATTTTAAAACATATTTTAGACATGAAGGACGGACAAGAACATAAAAGTTATCTCAAATAATAAAAAAATATTGTTCCAAGGTGCAGTAAAATAACTTTAGTTCCATTTGCAATTTGTATATAACATTCAAGTTGACCACAAAGAGCAAGTCTGCATGTAATTACCTGTTTGCGACTAGAGCTGGAAATGTAAATACATTTTTTGGAAATGTAGAGGAATCAGAGCTCAGATGGTTCTCATGGAATTCTCGCTTCACGTATTAGCGAGCTCTACATTTTTATTCTTAGTCAACATTACACCCTTCTCTCCCGCACCAAAGTATGGATCTGTGCTGGATATTTCGAAATTTGGTCCTTGTACATTGCTTCGGTGAAGAGGTTGGAACACCAAGTGAGCACCTTGCGTTCTCCACTCAACCCCCACATGTACTCCCCCATCAAATAATTAGCATCAAGAATTACGCACCGCAATATTGTGAAGACTCCTTCCTATTTTGATGCAATAATTATTAATAATTATCGCTACTCCTCATTTGTTCGCCCTAACTTATAAAAAGTTTTTGACAAATCAAATTCATAAATAATATAAATATTATGCAAAAATTTCAGAATATGCTCTAAAAGTTGTCCACACTTATACTGAGTTTTTACGTGAAATAAAAAGCAACGTTTAAACAATATCACAAATAATGCAGAGCGCGACTTGATGCAATTTACTATCAATCCAACGAATGTATAACCGACAATAATATCTATCCTTTTTGTTTTTTTCTTTTTCGTCCTTATACTAAACGCCCTAACATTACAATTTCCATACTTTGGACCGTCGCAGGTACAGAGTGAGAGTGTTTTTCGAGTGGCAAGGTGGCCGAGGCACAGCGTTTGGTTAGCTTGTTGCGAGGGGGCGGCGACCAGCAGTCACGCCCCGTTCAATTATATTTTCCAAAGCTAGTTGCAGAGTTCTAAGACTCCAGAGTCGCATGTGCCTCTGAAAACACATAGAACAGCACGTTAATACCAGACTGACAGGACTTGTTTCGATCTGAGAGTACAAAATTGGAAGAGATAAACCTGCCTCTAAATCGCTTACCTGATTTCCTATTCTTAAAGCTGAAATATTTTGACGTTCTTTCTATATTATTTATTCTATCGATCATATCGTTTAAAGTCTATTTAACGTGAGTGTTACTGTTCAAAAATAAAATGCGTGAAAATATCAAAAGAACGCCAAAATCCACCTACGTACACTAGTCTATGCCTATAATAAAAGAAGACTTAGAAGAAGTTAACAAAACGATTAAAACTTATTTCTTCATTAATCGTACCGCTGAAAAGACAATGGCAATGTTAATTGCTCTAGTGCGCTCTATAACGCGCACCACCGAAACTCTCAATTAATTAGTAGGCGAAAAGAAAGAATTAGTGATTAAAATTAATGAAACTGAAGATGTCAATGGTAAAATCAAATAGGATATTTAACTAGTCGTTCCTGGAATTCCTTAAGAATAATAAATTATCTCCAGCCACACTGGTAAGAAGGTAATGTCAATCAGTCTGGCACATGCCGTTATCCCACGTTATTGCCACATTACAATACCACGACTTTCACAAATGTGAAATAACCATCGCAGCCTGACCCTTACATCATACCTATATATCTGCAAATTCTTACCTAAACCTCTCGCCGCCACATCAGTAGCCACAAGGATGGCAGATCTGCTATTCCGGAACTCTAAAACAACATTTCTTGTATCACAAATAATATTACAGTCCCAAAAGGTAGTGTAAAAGTAGTAAATAAAGATAAATCAAGTAAATATAAAAAACAGTATTTAGCTCAATTTTGTTTTAACAAGTATAGAAAATTATATAAAGTACTTAATATTTGCTTCTCATGTATTTAGAAAATCATAACAATAGCACTCACGATTTAATACATAATCTCTTTCTTGTTGGCTTTTGTCTCCGTGAATACCAATCGCTTGCCATCCGTATCTATTAATAGCTCTTGTTATGTCATCCACTTTCCTTTTAGTTTCGACAAATATTATAGTTTTATTTTCCGGTTCGTTTGAGATTTCTTCCAACAATTTCATGAGCTTACTCTCCTTTTCGTATTCCTCACATACATCAACGATTTGCAGAATATTGTGATTGGCAGCCAATTGTAGGGAACCAATGTTGATCTGTATGTAATCCGTTAGGAATTCTTCCGCGAGATTACGTACTTCCTTTGGCCACGTCGCCGACCACATGAGAGTCTGACGGTCGGGACGTATTTGTTCTACAATTTTCCTAATTTGAGGCTCGAAGCCCATATCGAGCATTCTATCGGCCTCGTCAAGTACTAAATATGTACATCTACGTAGATTAGTTGTGCCGCGTTCCAAAAAGTCTATAAGACGTCCTGGCGTGGCAATGCAAATCTCTACACCCCGCTCGAGGTCGCGCGCCTGAGGTCCTTTTGGAGCGCCACCGAAGATGCATGTGTTTCGCACCTGGGAAGACATGCCAAAATCTGACGCTACTTGTTGAATTTGTTGTGCCAATTCCCGAGTTGGCGCTAAGATCAATGCGATCGGCCCATCGTTCCTGCTCAGTCTGGGCTGATGATTTATATGCACAATCGCCGGTAAGATGTATGCCAGAGTCTTTCCCGAACCTGTTTGCGCTATACCGACCATATCTCGGCCGGACAGAGCAATAGGCCAACCTTGTGCCTGGATCGCGGTTGGTTCACCAAATCCTTGTCTACGAATCTCGTTGAGGACATAGTCTGGGAAGCCACCTTCTTCGAAATAAATATTGGGACCTGGAACGTTAGCCCCCTTCACAGTGATCTCTTTATTGGAACGGTATGCCTCTACAGCGTGAATACTCCGTGCCATTACGTTAGGATGTGGCTGGTAGAAGTCCTTTCTGAATTGTGGTAGAGTGCTCATATCCCATCGTGGTTTACGTAACCGTTCCCCAGGCTGCCGATTTTTAAAATTGTTGTTTCCAAAATTGCTGTCTCTGTTTCCGCTGCTGCCAAATCTATTGCCTCCTCCGCCTCCATCGCGTCCGCCGAATCTACCACCACCACCACGTGCTCCACCGCCTCCTCCACCGCCTCCTCCTCGTCTATCAGAACGGTCGCGGTCACCATAAGCCCTTTTTGCAAACAAAATAAATCGTTAAACTTTAATTCTTTAAAAAGAAAAAGAAGCAAATATCGCGTTACTCTAAGAGCATAAATAAATTGAGGTGTCTTTTCTGCACCAGATTTTTCTTTTCCATCAAATATCGAATATCCCAAATTTCAAACACGTTATGTATCTATTTCACTTTAGGAGTGGAAACAGAATCTTGCATAAAGCATAAGAAAATGAACCAATCAAAGTTTTTTATTTCTTCTATTTCTATAAAATAAAAGACTGATTGATTAGTTGATTTTCTTATGTTTTATGCAAAGGTCTGTACTTTTAAGCTGAACCTCACGCTACTTCCTAGTCAATAGACAATTTATTCATAGTATGTAAAACGATTAAAATAATGGAATAAAAAGATTACTAACAATATCTTATGCCATTATACATAATTATTGTTAATTTTATGTAAATATTTTCAAAATGACAAAATAAAAGTTGTAAGATGCTCATTTGATGTACGCGCATCGTCCATTTGTCCGATATATATTCTAGCTTTTTTTCATTGAATATGAATTTCTTGTAAACTGTACGGTCAGTTTAAACGAAACTTTACGAGAACAAACTGAAGTGTTTACTTTATAATTATAACGATTTTTAAATTGCTGCCTTATACAAGTCTCAATTTCAAAGAGAATAACTATAGAATAATATATCTTCAACTTGTAATGTAAAATTCTATAAATTTAGAATTAAATATCTTCAAAATGATACGGTAAAAGTCAATGAAATTTTCTAGATATTGAGATTATTAACTTTTATATTATAGACTTATATATTGTAGATTTGTATATTATAGACTTGTATATTATAGACTTGTATATTATAGACTTGTATATTATATAGATTTGTATATTACAGACTTGTATATTATAGACTTATCTTATATTTCATCAAACGCGAGAACCTTAAGGCTATGGCACATAGAAAATCTTAAGACATAAAACTTAAGCAGTAAGCGAATTGACAAATCACAGTAGAAGCAATTGCGAATCCAGCATGTTGATTTCTTTACTGCTTAAGTCTTACATTTAAGGTTTTCATTTTTTCTTTTCATGTTGAAAGAAAAAAAAAGAAAAAATGAAGCATGCAAAAAGTTCAACTAATAAAAACAGATTCGAAGATTTACGACCTTAAGTTCCAAAAGTGTACACTATTCAGTTATAGAAAACAGACCTATATTTTCCCTTTTATTTTAAGGATATGTGTGCGAGTGTGCTTAGCTATTTGCATACCTAAATTCTTTAGCAACATGTTATACATTTGTAATCAAAATATAAAAATTATCAAACATTGAGAAGATGAGGTACTGCTATGAATAGCAGCAAACAGCACATAGGAGAAACTTGTAGGTCAAATAACATTTGTTTTTTGCATTTGAATTCTTTGTACTTTTTACCTTCCTTCTTTTCTTTTTCATCTAATTATAGGTCTGTTTTCTGTGGCTGAACTAGTGTACACTTTTGGAACTTAAAGTGAGATGGATATACGTTTGATATTGGTTTAGTTTAAAGTGAGAAAGAAAGTTCTAGAACAGTCTAGTGCAGGAACAGAAAACAGACCATATATAGCATTTTAAGTGCAAAAGTAAAAAAAAAACAAAACACAGCTACAAAAATAGATATACTCTACTCCGAGGGGGTAACCACTTAATCTCGGAACAAAGTCCTCGAAATCATTATAAAATTCATATGAAATCTCTACGTATAATCCAATAATTACATACATATGCAACCACGAGAAATTATTGTATAATAAAATTAAATAAAATTGTATATTTTATCAAATTACTTCATGTAGTGAAAAAAATTATTTGTAACCATATGAAATCATGTAATCTACGGGACAATATTTCAGCTAGTGATTACTCTCTCGCTCTACTCCTAGTATTGTATATTCGATAAGTTTCTCCTAATTAGTTACGGAGGATAGAAAATTCTTTCCCTCTCATCTCTCTCTAGAAATTCTATCATGTCCGTTTTCTAATTAGAAAAAGATAAAACCTAAACTCAAGATTAAAATTAATCTATATTGGAAGAAACGGGCATCAACCAACAACGAAAGGATTTATCGCACAAGGAAAAGCTTAGCTTAGGCTTATGTAATATAATTCGTTTATTCTTCCTGATTTCCCAACAATCTAGCTACGCATTACCAGTTAATTGCCCGTAACTTCCTGCAACTACTCATTTCGCTTCTTTCCTCAATAAATTTCTATACAAATGAAAATCGCGAACTCGAAGATCCTTTCGCGTGCAAGCCTCGTCAAGTGGAATCTTCCGCGATTTTCTTTTCGCCAACGTGACGCACATGCAAATACATGCAAGGTAATTTGCAATCCAGGAGATTTTGAGTCGCGTAATTTCATTCAGCTATATGATTATACGTTTCGCGCGTGTAGCATTATCCAGGCAGAGTCCATTTCGAGACGTCGCGATTTCCATTGCGAATTCTAACGATCCGTGACCTCCGAGATTGCGACAAAGGATCCGTCCGCAAAATGGCGTACAAGGGTGCGAGCGGACAAGTAGCAGCGTTAAACGGAAAACGAGCAACGAGAGCGAAATTCGCCTCGCATCGTCTTGCGCGGACTTACATTGCAACGGGTGGTAATATGTCACTGTCCTGCGTGCGATTTCCTTGGTAGTTATCGATAAGGGTCGAGAATCCGGACCGGGTGACGAGAGCACGTTCACCCGTTATCAGACCAGCCAGCTGAAGGAACGAGGCAACAGTAGTGACGAGACGGGACGGGACGGGAAGGAGGAAGGGTGTCGGCGTCACGGCGTCATGGCGGCCGGCGAAAAGTAGTTCCTCCTAGTAGAAATCTGCAGTCACGATCCTCGAATTTTGCGCTTCTTTTCGCAGAAAGTATTATCCAAATCGAGAGAGATTTCAATGTTTTTACTTTGAACTTCGATATTCGGTATGATGGAGAAATTAAGGTGCCCGAAAAAAGGCGTTCTTCGCCGGAACTGAAAGTTAGGTCAAGTTAGACACTCTCCAGCGCCATCACGTTTAGATACTGCGGAATTAAATGCGTCGCGCCAAATTCAAACCCATAGATGCGTCTGGCTGTGACGTTCATACGATGTAAATTATTAAATTAAATTAATGTAAATTTATAAATGTATATATTTTATTGATTAATGTAAGTTACTAAATTTCGTTCTATTTTTGATCACGATCCACTTGATGCTACAAATGCTTTTTGCAGCATTAGGGTCGTATTCTGTAACTCTTAACGACTGTAATGATATCGTTACATTGTAGTTGTGCAGCTTTTTTACTGTATATAAAATTTGCGCAATGACAATATAATGATAACGTTACAGTCGTAAGAATTGCAGAATAGACCCGCCCTTAGTATCGCATTCTCTAGTTTTCATTACTTGTAAAAAACAGACTGAAGCTTACAGCGTATGAGCGTCGAAATTGAACGCATCGGCACGTTCAATATTACTTCTTTACGTAATATTATTAATAATTAACAGAAAAAACATAATTTAAGAAAAAATTCTTAACCCATAAGCAGGACCACATATTTTTTGAAGCTAAAAAAGGATATATGAAACCATTACAATTTTTATTTTTTTTAAAGATTTTTTCAAGTTTAAAACTGCGAAAAGTAAGATTGTAAAACTACTTCAAATCAATACTATTTAAAAAATTAGGAAAAATCTCAGGATCACCAAAGGACCGTTATGTTTCTAATTAATATGAGTACCTATAAATAAAAATTCATTTTACTCAGTTAACTACGTTATATGATATTACACGTGCTATCTACATTATTTTAGCAATAAAAAACCAATTAATGGCTGTATTCAATATAAAAAATAACTTTGCAACTGCTGTAAAATTCTTTAATGTGATCGATTTATACATTCAAATCCGTGTAGAATTAAGAACAAAAACCAATCGTATTAAGAAAACAATTGCAAAACTACTTTTTTTGCTGAATGAAAATCTATCCAGACAAAAAGCTACAAGCTGCAGAAAAATAGACTAATTATTACGTTAAATATTTTATTAGCCTTTCTTTATGCATATAAATATATATATAATTATGCAGATTTATCTGAATAGATCTTATTAGTAAAGTTATTATGAAACGATATCCTTTTCATTTCTTTTTTCTTGTTGAACATTCAATAGTAGTTCATATGTATCAGAGATGCATATTTCATGCTGAGAACAGGGGAGAACTTGACTGCTTTCAAGAAAGCGAAAGTTAATATTTTATTAATTCTATAACACAGACTCACACAACAAATGACACACATTAATATTTTCTTTCCTAAGAGATTCCACAGCAAGAGAAATCACAGATATTAAACAAAAACACAGTTGTTGATCAATTTTCAATATCTTCAACATCACAAATAATTAAACATAAATGACTAACTCTACCCAGCTGATTATCTATATAATAGCGAATTCGATTGTATGTATCAGTAAGCACTAGTGTATAAATTGTACCGAGACACTGCTGGGTCTCCAGATTATAAACTCATATATACACCAGAAACATAAATGCTTTATCAATAAAAGGTTCAGCACATGTTTTACCGAATTAATTTATCACGTCAAATAATTTATATAATGTGACACTAAGTGTCACATTGATTATTTGCAATTATAAATTAAAATGACAAGGATTATGCGTATAATCCTTGTCATTTTATTTAGACAGGTTTTAATCAATATTTACTTATACATCCAATTAAATTCGTTGCAAGAAAGCACATTTGCGAAGAACTTTCGCAGTTCCATTGAAAAACGAATACATCTATATAATCTATCAATTGCACTTTCTTCCCACAAATTCATTGACAAATTTTTATCACATTCCCATAGTTCCCTACAATTCATCGGAAGTTACAATTAAAGACTGTTATTTACTATTATAATTTAAAATATTTCGTTGAAAAATTCAGTCAAATAAAATAAAATGACAATTGTGTTAATATTATCAAGATATAAAAATTAAATAACAAATAATTTTTAATGATTTTAACTTAAAAATATATAAGATACTATAGATAAAATAAACAATTCAAATTTAAAAAACCAAAGTTATTATATAAACATCTTTAGTCTAAATATTGCACACGAGTGTGATGCAAATGTCGAGTAATTTTTCCCTCACTGTACTATTTATAACAGTGGATAAATAACCTTTTTATAAAAATTTATAAAAAGGTTATTTATCCGCTAATATTAATAAAACATAATACGTTATAAACGTTAATAATGAGATTGACGTATAATCAGCATGTATATATATATCCGCATACTGCTTGCGGAAAAAATTCTGTAACATATCGTACAACTTATAAATAACATACTTAATTATTATAAAATAGCTTAAAACTGCTTAAAGAAAAAAAGAAATACTAGAGCTTTTTTTTAAATAATTGCATTCCAATGTAGAAATTTACATTCTTCTGTTCTTATTAAATATTAATTAATATATTTTAAATAACAATAACTTGCAAAATCAAAGTTACAATTGCATTAAAGTGGTGCCAAAGTTTCTTTGGTTTTCTTTGGTTTACTCAGTGCAAATTCGACATATATGCAAACGGATGGACATTACATTCAATAAACTTACAATTGTTGAGTTACAGAGTCAATTAGTCGTTATTCACCTGATGTATGATATAGAATGTAATGTATACTATCGTATCGATATTTTTATTATTATGCTGCATAACTTATTCATTTTCTATATATATCCTTTTTTCATCTATTATAACTTTAGCAGGTTCTTATCTGCATCCTGTCGAATCTCACTATAACTAAACGTGACACATTTTATACCATTGAATTGTTACGTGCTATCAATTATCTATTAAAAAACAGAATTAATACGTGCTATCAATCATCCATTAAAAACAGAATTAATAAGTTGTGCTTCTGTATGGATAACCACTTCCGTAATTATCGCCACCTCCATAATTTTGAGGCATACTTCCCTGTCCATAGCTTCTTTGCGTGCTATATCCATATGTCGTATTCTGGGTCAAAGAAGTATTCTGTTTCACATTATAATTAGTATAATTACTATAATCCGTTCCCGAATAAACGTTTGAAGAAGGCTGATAAGAGGTCCCGCTGCGAGCAAGGCCTCTTCCTCTTGCTGATCCGCCACCTCTCCCTCTATCATTATTACTTCTTCGGTTATTACTCCTTTCAACGCCATTAACACCAGAAGAACCGCCGAAACGTTTCACACCTTATCATATGAAATAATCGAGTGAATATCTAGCGATTATGATCACTACAATCAAATGCCCATAAAGTGAACTTTTTCTTCCCCATTCATCATATATTATTAGGGTGCGAGCAAAGTTTACTTTATGTAAGAACCATTAGAATAAAAATGTAGACAAATTTGGATGATATGGACATTCAACTCTAAGCTAAAACATACTTCTGTTGAAATTTCCCGCCTTGGCCATCTCTGCCATTTCACTGAGACGCGGATTGACATTCTGTCCCGCCTCTCGTAAAACTTCTATCAAGTCTCCGGCATGTTTCATATTGTGACTTGTGAAAAACGCATACGCCGTTCCGGTCTGTCGTCTACGTCCAGTTCGACCGATTCTGTGTATATAATCCTCCGACGAAGATGGATAATCGAAATTTATCACGTACTTCACATCATCCACATCTGTGAAGTAGTAGTCACGAAAAATGTTATTAATAATATCATATTGGTCATATAAAACAAAATATCTCGATAAAACGTATGTAAACTAAAAAAAATCTGTAATTTATATATATATATATAAAATTATAAAATTATTATATTATATATTATTATTATATATTATATATTATATATGTTATTTTATAATTTTTTCTCATTCAAAAACTAAATTAATATTCCTCATTTAATTAAACATTACTTAATATATTAGTGCATGTGTTCATGCATATAGATATTGTCAGATATTAATAAAGAATGATTGATGTTTAAAAGAATAAAAGAAAAATATATTTCTAATAAGTGTTAAATAACTTAAATGCATATTGAATAAAATGCTACATTTTGGCAAAAAATTATTGACATTAATTTCCAGATAAATTTAGTCAATAAAATAGATTTAGACACCCACCTTTTGAAAATTCCGATGTGAAATCAGCAAGAACGACCCCGTTTGCTTTTAAAGTGGGGCAATTCTGATTGCTTTCTTATGGTAATATATTGGCGGCCTAGAGATTAGACAGACACAGCGGTTGTGTCTGGTTTGGGATAGAGGCAGCAATTTAGGGTTTAAGCCTGAGTGCATTAGTTTTGATAGGCACTGTGTATGATCATTTCTTAAAGTTAAAGTTGGAGGCACTGGATAACAAATTTAGCAATTGCACTTTTTAAGTTTTCATATTGCAATTACAAATTTATATGTTTATAATTATTAATTCACATATTTTTTGAAACTTTGCTTAAAAGAAACCCATTTCATTTTTTAATTACTACAAGTAATATTTAAATACACATGTATTGATTGTCATGTTATTTAAATGCATTGATTATTGATTAGTGCATTAATGGTCGTTATAAAGTCTACTTTGCTATTCCATAATGAGAAAATTAATACAGAAGTTAAATCGGATATAAATCTAGCTTTCCATTTAGAAATTGTTATAATATATAAGCAAAGGAAAATAAAATAGTCACTGTGTCTGCCCAATACTGGCAGTACACCGCGTTGAGTTAGGGTACTCTGTGCCTCTGAAAAAGAAAAGCAGACAGACTTAGTGGTAGCTTGTGTGCATTTTTAGAACCTTGATCTTACATGTACATTATTATCAAAATTAATAACTCTTCATTTCAACACTGAAACTAGTCATATATCAATTAATACAGTTATAAATTAAACATGTAGCAAAAACGTTTCTATGACTTTTACATGAAAATAAAAGGTAGATTTATTTATATACGACAAAAATGGGGTTACAATTTAAAAAAAAATGGGTTTACATAAAAAAAACAATAAATCAACAAATTGTTAAAAAAGTTTGTTCGACACACCTGTAATCACAGAACAAAAATTGCAGAATGAAAAATGCATAAAAAGGCATAAATCAGAAAAATGTCAATTTTACATGGCTTTACAATACAATCGAGACGAATATGACAAAAAAGTTCCAATGCATCACACACTGCTACATACACAGCTGTCGGCTGGCCTCACTCTAACAACGCATCATCCGGCTAATCCAATAAGTGTTGCCAATACCCAGTTTCACCGTGACTTTCTCGCCTACACCAAAACATTGCTGAATAGATTTTTACATCCCCAAGCCTCTAGCGGCTACATCAGTTGCGACTAAAATCGGCGCTCTTCCACTGCGGAATTCTTGTAATACATGATCCCTTTCCTGCTGGTTTTTGTCACCGTGAATACACACAGCTTGCCAGCCTTCGCGTCTAATATTTCTCGTGAGATCGTCAACTTTACGTTTGGTTTCCACAAATATAATAGTCTTATTCTCTTTTTCAGTATCAATCTCTTGAAGCAATCTATACAGTTTCGAGTCTTTCTCATACTCTTGACAAACATCAATGATTTGAGTAATGTTATGATTGGCCGACAGAGTCAAAGAACCGATATTGAGATGAACGTAATCTGTCAAGAAATCCTCTGCAAGCGCGCGAACTTCCTTAGGCCACGTCGCCGACCACATTAGCACTTGTCTATCGGGGCGTATTTGCTCAATTATTTTTCGTATCTGAGGTTCGAATCCCATATCAAGCATGCGATCGGCTTCATCGAGAACTAGATACGTACATCTGAAATTAACGAATAAAAGAATATTTAGATTGTGTAAATTCATATTATTAATTTCCGATATACAGGTAATTTTGATTTATCACTGAATTTTTATAGATTTACATACCTACATAAGTTTGTAGTTCCTTTTTCTAAGAAATCTATAAGTCTACCTGGCGTAGCAATGCATATTTCAATGCCTCTCTCCAAATCGTGTGCCTGTGGTCCTTTTGGAGCCCCGCCAAAAATACACGTATTTCTTACAGCCGCAGTCTCTCCAAAGCTATTAGCTACTTCTTGAATTTGTTGAGCTAATTCTCTGGTTGGAGCTAAGACCAAGACAATTGGTCCATCACCAGTGTTTATGCGCGGTTGATGTATGATATGCACAATTGCAGGTAAAATATACTGAAAAAAGAAAATAAAATAATCTAATACAAACGTATACAAATAACATCTTTAAATCATATATCCAATATATTAATCAACATTTTATTTAAACTATATAAAGTATGTATGTAAAGCTACTTAAATAATTGGACAAATGGGAATAGGAAACGAATAAAATATTCTAAAATTCTCTCATTGGTTAAATATTATACGTATTTACTATTATATTATATATCTATTTATTATTGTATTAAATATACTTCTAATTCTGCTTACTCCAAGTGTCTTTCCAGAGCCAGTTTGAGCGATTGCAACAAGATCTCTGCCGCTAAGTGCAATAGGCCATCCTTGAGCTTGAATTGGAGTAGGCTGTGAATACCCTTCTCTACGAATACCTTCCATTACGTAAGGTGGAAAGTTTCCCTCCTCGAAATATTGTATGGGATTAGGAATATTGTCACCCTTCACAGTTATTTCTGCGTTCTCTCGAAAATGATATACTTCTTCGGTAGATCTAAGAATTAAAGTCGTGAGCACATTTCATTGTTTATCCCATACTAAATTTAATATCACTAATAGTACTAATACCTGTTCCTGACTGCGAGATGCTCTATATAAAAATCTTTGCGTATTGGTTCCAAAGTACAAAGATCCCAGTTTACTTTCCTTAGACCGCCACCAGGTTGCTTTCCTTTCAATCCCCCTCGCAAATTATTGGAGTTTCCTCTAGGTGTGCCAAACCTGCTACCACCACGTCCATTATCAATGCCGCCTCTGCCAGTACTTGTTCCTATCTTCGCAGTACCACCACGACGGCCTCTACTACTCTGATCTCGGTCACGAGTATACCTAGAAATTTAAGCATGATTTATAAAATTGTACATTTTCACGTACAAAAATATATAATATCTTTATTTAATAAAATATACGTTTTCCTAATAAAAATTCTAAGTTCAGTTCAGTTTGCTTTTAGTATACAGAGTTGGACATAATATAAAGTATTACAAGTTGTTATCCCTGAAAATATGCGTCGAATTAAAAATATGTTCAGACAAAATTGTATAATTTCAAGGGGAACAAATAATAATAAAATCAATTTTTCTAGATCACATGCAAGTTACCTCCATTTTTTTAAATAGAATGATATATTTTTTTACATAATATAATTCCCCTACTATTTTGTGTACAAAAGTATTAAGAAATATCGAAAAATTAATCGTTTACGGGATATATTATACTTTATTCTGGCACATAAAATACCTCGTATAATTATTGATTTTTAAACATACTTTGATATCTTTATGCACAGAATAATGAAATGAATTAATTGATGTAAAAAAAAAACACATAGCTGCTTTTCAAAAATGATATGTAATTACATAGCTTGTAACACTTTAAATCCTCCACTCTAACTTTGAACAATAAAAATTATTTGGGCATAAAGTAAAACATGAATAATTTATATAGAGAAATATAAAAATTTATATATAGTACATATAAGGGAATAATTTCTCGTTTTAATATAAACTAATCTAAGAAATATCAATTTAAAAGAGACCAATCGTCAATCGGATTCGCCGATCCGAAAGTATACGCCAATTACAGGCGATTCGTTATCTGATGTTGCGCTGTAGTCGCTGGTCATGTTTTTGACAAAAAAAAAAGCCGACGAGCACGAAACCACGAGGATATGCGAGATTATGGGAGTCGATCGCAAGGTTAGGTTAGGTTGAAGAGATGCTGGTATCTATCTAACCTTTGATCTTTAAATATTCGTCAAGCAGCATGTTATTTGGGAAAAAATATAAACGATTTTCTGTTTGATTTCACGAAAATAGAGAATTCAAAATTATAATATAAATGTTAGTTTTTATCAATTTGACCACTTTTACTACATTGATATGCACTTGTAAATCTTTTATTTATGATTCTTTTCTTTTATTTATGATCCTGTCCACTAAATCTGAAAATGTTTGATTTCGAATGTAATAAGATGATTAAAAGTGCAGCTAAAAATATGAATATTTTACTATTTCTAAACTTCATTTTAATTTTATTAAGTCTACAAGGTGCAAAGTTTCACAATATAAATACTTGAGAATTGATTAAATAAAATTATACATTTAAATTATTTTAAAACCAATTTAATAACAGAACCAATATGTTTGAGAGAACGCAGTCTTATGCTTTACATATAAAAAATATAATTATTTCATTTTGTGTGATATAAAATATTAGATACATGAGAAACTTTTATCTCAATAAATATGTAATTAAAAGAAAATAATCTTTTTTTTTCCTTACACTTTAATTAAAATTTGCTGATCATGTTAACTAATAACACTATAATCGCTTTTAATAAACACATTATATATACACATACTACAGTACATGTATATATAGTAAGAGATATCTGTTTTAAGTGTATGTGTATGTTAGGTGAAGTAGGGAACGTCGGTTATTGTAAAGCAGTCAAGTCACTCTACTGACTACGTGCAAAACTAGCAGAGTCATCATCGTACATTCGAGAAGACGATTTCAAAGATCAGAAAAGATGCCTGAAATAAATCCAGAAGTACTCAAAGTATTTGGCTTTTGGGGTAGCATATTGGTTCTGAAACTGCTGGTGATGATGCCGTTAACTGCACGACAGCGAATAAGAAAAAACGTAAGTAAAATAGTCATACGAGATAAAATAACCATATATTATATAATATATGTATTCATGTTATATTATGTGTATTTTTTTCATATAAAAACCGTCTCTAATTAAATTGTTACAAACATAAATATTTTTGTCTTGAGGCCGTTTGTCACTATTATTAAATTTGAAACAGGAAATAATTTAAACGTATTTGAATTCCTAAACAAAAGTTACTACATTTCTTTTATCTCTCTCTCTCTCTCTCTCTCTCTCTCTCTCTCTCTCTCTCTATATATATATATTTATATATACAAGCTGTTTCCTTTAACTCGAACATTTAGAACAACTCTATTGCTTTTAATGATACGACAAAATACATATTTAAAAAATTATTAATTTGCAATATTATACTATAAAAGAAATTTTTTTTAAGGTAATAAATTTTTTAAGTGAAATTATATGATTTTTTTACATAATATGATTCTTCTAGTTATTTTGCATATTAAAAGTGGATATTAAAGTAGAATTATCAAAAATCAATAGTTTATAAGAGATTTTATACTTTATTCTGGTACATTTTGATAAAATGTATCATAAACTTTTTTATACACACACACACACACATACGTGCATACATACACATACATATATATATATATATATATATATATATATATATATATAAAAATATAT
>NW_017297166.1:1095914-1107506 GCF_001594075.2 Trachymyrmex cornetzi | reverse complement strand
ATATATATATATACATATATATAACAGTATATATAAACAAAAAGTTTAAATAAAATATAGAGTATATTCTAAATAAAGTATATGTTTGTCATTTCCGTTATTTGTAAGACTCTGAAATCATAAAATAGAAAGAAATTTAACTTTTAATTTTTCAATTACTTTTTTTTTTAGTAACTTAACTTTTAATTCAATTAATTTCATTATACATTAACTTGTATCTTAACTGAGTTAAATTTTCAAGGTTGTTAACTTTAACTTAACTTAGTTAAAAGAAAAAATTAACTTACCCCCCCCCCCCACCCTGAAAATACATAGTTGTTTTCCAAAAGAGATATGTATTGCACATTGTTTTAAAAACAACTATGTTCTCTTTACACCAATTGATTCCTCTCATTATTCTATGCATATAAGAATTAAGGTACAAGAAACAAGATACAATTATCAAAAAATAAAAAATTTATAAAATATTTACATAACATTTCATGTCAAATTGTGCCAGAATAAAATATAAAATATCTTAACTATTGATTTTTTGATAACTAATATTTTTATACGCAAAATAATTAGAAAAATCATAGGATTTATTTAAATTTCATAAAAAAAAAATAATCTTGAAATTTCAAAAAATATGACTTAGGAAAAAATTTGTTGTTTATTGTAATATAATATTTACCCCTTTGAAACAATTTTTGCCCTTTGATATTTTGTTGAATCATTAGAAGCAACAAATATTCTAAATAAAAATTATGTGGATTATCTCTATGTCCAAATCTATTCTTAGAAGATTCTAAACATTCGAGTTTAACAAAGAAATACTTTGTATATATTTTCTTTTTTAACTAAATAAATAAGAGAATTGATCCTATCGGTTGTATTCCGATATTCACTGCCACTGCCGAAAATCTATAATGCATGGAATGCATACTATAGATTCTTAGCACTGATAGTAAATTGAGAACTCAGCCATCGTGGTCTGTTTATGTCAGAATTTATTAACTAGAATGAAATTAATTATGATTAATTGTTGTAGGCATTCGCAAATCAAGAAGATGCTATGCACTCGGGTAAAGGCAAGGTGGTTTACGATGACCCAGACGTGGAGCGTGTACGCAGAGCACATTTAAATGATTTGGAGAATATTCTCCCTTGGTTCATTGTCACGTATCTCTGGCTAGGAACAGGACCTTCGGCATGGTTAGCCAAAATTCTTATTCGAACCTTTGTACTTGCTCGCGTAGGTCATACTGCATCATATGTATTTTGGCAACAACAACCTACGAGAGCGATAGCTTTCTTCGTGGGATTTGTAATTATGGGCTACGAAGCAGTTAAGACATTAATGTACTATTCCTAAGTTTTACATAAATCTTTGAAGCAGTAATTGTACAACAAGCTGTATATTCTTTTGATACTTAAGAATAAAATATTTTTCATTGTATATCTACAGATCATATTTTATTGAATTTCTGAAAACATATTGTATCATAAAATCAAAAAACACTGTTATATGTTTAGAAAGAAGTATAAAGCAAATAGATTGATCTAGTGTTAAACATCTAAATTAAAGTCTCTTACATATTTCTCTTTATAATTTCATCTACAGAGAATATTTTACTGACTGTACATATATATGTACATATATAGTATGATAGAATAAAAAAACATTACCATATACAAAAAAGTAAAAAATAAATAGATAGACTGATCCAGTGTTGATTAAATATCCAAATTAAAGATTTTTATACATTTCTCTTTATAATTTCATCCACAAAAAATATTTTACTAAATTTAAAAATATATGATACAATCACTAAACATATTGTTATCAAAGAAGTATAAAGTAAATAAGTATAGACGTAGATGAGTATAGATTAAATATCTAAATAATTAAAGACTCATATTTCTCTTTATATAATTTCATCTACAAAAAAATATTTTACTTAACCTGAAAATACATATTATATAACAGAATCAATAAACATTATCACACAAAGGAGTAGAAATGGATATACTGATTAAATATCTAAATTAAAGATTCATATACATATACATAAAGATACATGTATATATTTACATATATTTTTTTACAACTCCATTAGTATTTTATTTGTCAAAAGAAATTCTTATAAAGAACAATAGCAATTTCCTACTGTCTCATCATTTTTTTTTTTATATATATGTATACAAAAAACAGTCATGCTATGGAATATCACCAGTTCGATCAAGACCGACAATGAGATGCAATAAAGATAAAAGCGTGATCTGTCGCGAGCGGATAGCCGCGGTAAAAGTTCACCACAGACCTGTTCGATCGTGTTACGAATAGACAATGGAGAAAAATCAATTTCCAAGCGGTCAATATCAGCCTCATTATCGATCGACGGTCGCCGGACGGGACGGAACTGCCCATCGCATATGGAGCGTTTATTCCTCTGCGAACAGTCTCGCGGACGTCCCGGACATCCCACAGGACGTCTCGTCGTCGGACGCGACCTATTCGTGCCTCACACAAAGCTGTCATCGCGTACTTACATCGGGAATCCTGGGTATCCTTTCCGCGGACGGTTTCAGGAGGAATCAGTTCTGATTCGATCGACGTCGGCTCGTAACGTCGACGGGCGACAGGCGGACGCAAAACCGCTCGGTTGGACTCTCGAGGAACCGCTCTCGCCGGAACTCTGGCGATCTCACGTTCCGGGACTCGGTCGACCGTGCGAGGGAATTCGTATCGCGAATTCAAGAGCGGTACCTAGGAAGTCGTGTCGCCCGCCACCGGCGATCCGGAATTAATGGGAACTTCCGCAAAGTAGTTCCGCGTTCCGGTCGTTGTCATGGCAACCAGCGGCGGAGGGATACACGAACCTTCTGTTCTCGTGGAGCCCGTGGGGGAGAAGACTCCTCTCCCCCTTCCCCACCCCCCTTCTGCTCGCTGAAATCCATACTGCACGATGATCCACGATGACTCACGATGATCGTCGACCGTGAAAAAAATGGCGGCACCCGTGCCGGCAAATTCCGCTGTCGCTCGCCTCGTAATTAGGGAATCATTATGCAACGTCAATGCAACGTGGTGAGATAAGAACTGAAAGGAACGACGTTGTGTCGCGAAAGATAACGAACGTGCATGATGTGAACTGAACAAAGAATCTCAGACGTACAATCTCTGTGTCATACGATACGCTTATAAAAACCTGCGATCTTGCTTGCTAAGGGAAATTGGAAATAATATGAGGTAAAATATTTTACAGAAAGCATATATATTTGTAACAACACAAGAGATAAAAAGGCTCGAGGGAATAAGCGCTGTTCAAAGTGCGCTGGTTGTTCAAGAAAATCTCAATATACAAATTGAATTTATTGAATTTATAAAATTGTTGAAAAGATAATTTCGTGAGATTATTATCTTTTCAACGATTTTATTTGTTCTACGGTCTTTTCAATAAATTTAATAAATTTAATTTAATTTCAATAAATTTAATTTGTATATTGAGAGATTTTCTTGATCAGCGCACCTTGAACATCGCCTATTCCCTCAAGTTCTTTTATCTTTGTATTATTACTTTTAAGTTAGGGAATCGTAATATTCAAATTTTTGCATATATATTAAAATTGAGACCATGGGCGCGTTTAGGAAGACGCTATTAACTGTTTGTGTCGTTCTTTCCTTGTTTTATGTCTAATAAATGATGAGGATAGAATGGTACAAACAGCGTTAATGCGTCTCATCGAATGTACTCCAAATGTAGAAATTGCAAAAAACGGAAGATTTAGTGCCCAAAAATAATAATTATAAAAGAATAACAATTATATTAATCGGTAATCTTCGTACAATCAAGAGAGATTTATTCTTTATATTTTCCACGCTCTTAAAAGACGCTCGTAATTACAGAGAAAAAACGTAACATAAAAAATAGTACAAAAAATTTAGTTAAAAAATACACCTAAAACCACAACATTATTGTGATTAATTTAATTTTAACAATGCTGCAAAAATCCCAACTTGGCTTAAGAATTCGCGCGTTCAGAGTCCACCATGTTTACACCTGTCACGGTTTGTTTTTTTTCTGCAGAATGAGGTTCGACGAAGGACTCTCGTCGCATGCCTTTGCGATCGCATCACACGTTTGAGACTTGACAATTACACGTTTCACGCGGGATTGCACCGAGGCCTTCACTCCGGAGCCGGTCCAGTACACGTCCAAGTCGCCGCTGCCATGAACGGAAGAGGAATGATAAGGTTATCTAAGTGTAGGTTCCTCAATTCGTGTTATTATTTATCGCAATAACGGTGGTTTTGGATAACGAGACACGTATGAACGGATAAAAGCAAGTTCAGTGGCAGAGAGACCGGCAGGCTGCTCTGTTCTTTCCTTCCACGATGACGGAACACGAGCAAAACGCGATGTTCGTCCGGGTGACGTCGGCATTCTTTTACGGCCTGTCGTCGTTCATGATAACGGTTGTCAACAAAACCATCCTCACGTCGTACGCCTTCCCGTCCTTCCAAGTGCTGGGGATCGGCCAGATGCTCGCGACAATACTGGTCCTATTCTTCGCCAAGAGGCTGCGCTATGTCGAGTTCCCTAATCTGGAGGTGACGACCTTCACCAAGATATGGCCGTTGCCACTGATATACATCGGCAACATGATATTCGGCCTGGGCGGCACCAAGCAGCTAAGCCTACCGATGTTCACCGCCCTGAGGCGATTCAGTATCCTCATGACAATGATCGCCGAGTACTACATCCTCGGCATCAAGGCGCGCCTGTCCATACAGCTGAGTGTTTATACCATGATCCTAGGCGCAGTGGTAGCCGCACTCAACGACCTTGCCTTCAATCTCGAAGGCTATATCTTTATTCTATTGAACGATTTCTTTACTGCTGCTAATGGTGTATATATGAAGAAGAAGCTAGATTCTAAGGAATTAGGAAAATATGGACTGATGTATTATAATTCTTTGTTTATGCTCGGCCCAACAGTCCTAATGGCCTGGTGGATGGGCGATATAGATCTGGCATTAGAGTTTCCCAATTGGACAAATCCGCTGTTTATTCTGCAGTTTGTATTGTCGTGCATAATGGGTTTTATTCTGTCGTACAGTACACTCCTCTGTACACTGTATAACTCTGCGCTGACAACTACTATAATCGGATGCCTGAAAAATATATGCGTGACGTATCTCGGTATGGTGATCGGTGGAGACTATATATTTTCGTTGTTGAACTTTGTAGGATTAAATTTAAGTGTGATAGGTAGCTTAGTATATACCTGGGTAACGTTTCGTAAAAGAGAGAGTCTGCAGCCAAAATACACTTTGTTGACTGAATCTCAGGCCAGTAGAATACAAGCCATATGATTGTAAATTTTTATACTATAAGAATGTGATGCTGTAACTCTGTATAATATAAAGCGTTGTACAAAGCGTTAAGATCTACGTTCCTTTCTTCTGAACGATGGCAGGGTGATGTGTATATGACAAATAGTTGTTATGAATATTTCTGTTCCTCGTATCTTAAGGTACTTTTTAACTTACCCAAGGTAGAAAGCGTGAAATAATATCGACAACCTGACTGTAATATGTATATACCAAAGTAAAATTGTCGTGTTACCAGATAAGTATTATGTTAATTACGAAAGCAGATCAATTAGAGTACGACGTTGCCATAAAGTTAAATATATTAATCTATATATGCACTAATCTGTACATACTTGACAGATACTTTGAATGGAAATAAATTTTATTTATTAACTGACAACACGGTTTCAAATCTTCTTACTTTCCTCACTCGGTTTCAGGCCGTTTCGCGACCGCCTGCGAGGCATTTCTGGAGGACTATGCCAAGCACCATGTATCCCTATCCCCCCTGCAGCGTGTGCTTCTCACGATGGGCTCGGCGGCTATATCGTTGGCGAATCCTTCTCGAGGCGACATGATAGCGTGTTTGGGGGAAACTACCGGTAGAAACGCTCTCATGCATTGTCATCAACAAATGAAGAATACGAACGAGGGTCAACGTATACTCGCGCAAAAGCCACGCATAAATACGTCCACCGTCGACCTTTCTTACCTTAAAGATCTGCCGTCTGGGACTGTGGGCAGAACGTATCGCGATTTCTTGGATGACAATGTAAGATGAATCTTACCGTCTGCACAGAAAAAAAAATATTAACCAATAGTAGTCTAACTGAAAATAGTTTTGTTAATTCAATGACAATATTAATGGAACAAACATGCCATGTTCTTGTTTTAATGAAATGT
This sequence comes from Trachymyrmex cornetzi, assembly GCF_001594075.2. Taxonomy (NCBI): domain Eukaryota; kingdom Metazoa; phylum Arthropoda; class Insecta; order Hymenoptera; family Formicidae; genus Trachymyrmex; species Trachymyrmex cornetzi. The sequence continues at coordinate 1,101,244 of NW_017297166.1, read as the reverse complement.
TGTTTCACTAATACTTTCATTGAATTAACAAGATTATTTTCAATTAGACTACTGTTGGTAAGTATTATTAATAACATCTTTTTTTTTCCTGAAGAACAATCAAGCAAAATGTGAGTTTTGCTGAACGAGCTATATAATTGCAGAATGTGTCGCCCGATGATAGACCTATAGTGCAATTTGTCGATGATATCGAGTTGGCCTATGTGATGCAACGATATCGAGAGGTGCACGATATTTTTCATGCTATGCTTCTAATGCCGACGACGATGCTAGGAGAGGTAGCAGTTAAATGGGTAGAGGCTTTACAAATGCATTTGCCGATGTGTATAACTGGCGCAATATTTGGAGCTAGTCGACTACGTCCTAGGTAAACCTGTGAGCTGCTTTGTAAGATAGCCTGTAATTGTCATTAATATGTCATTATTATTTTGTGTATCATGTAACATTTCAGACAGAGGCAATTATATTTAGATCATTATCTCTCATGGTCTATAAATACTGGATTGAATGCGAAGTTCTTGCTAGGGATATATTTCGAGGAGCGCTGGGAACAGTCTCTCGAGGATTTTCATAAAGAAATGAATATCGTACGTCTTATATGAACTATGATTTAAGAGTAAAGATTATAATTGCTAATCGACTTATAAAAAATTATTTATTAGTTATTTAATTATTAATAATAATTATTATTATTATGTGCGAAATAAAGTTTTGGTTTCTCTGAAGTTTAACATGTTGAAACGCTTTTTGTCAATATTAAATAAATCTAAAGAAATCGCTAATCCTTAAACATACACATAGACAAGATTAGATCGGATCTGCGTTTGAAAACAATACGCATGTGATTGATATTACAAATTTGATTTTAATTAAACGTTACATCTGTTATAAACATATATAATCTAAAATTGTACGTTTACCATAATCGTTATTATCGTCGTTGTTTCCAATAATCGTAATTGTGATTCTTATCTTTTGCTCTTTTGCTCCTTTTTTTATCGTTTTCTTAGATAACATTGTTATTATGCACGGGGTGTATCTTAAAATGGAAGTGCTTTAGAGATCTAATTATAACCATTTGGAACAAAATATTCATACAAAGTTACATCTTGAAACGCATTTTTTCTGAATTACTATTATTTGGCACACAAAAATTGCTCGAATACAATCTTATTCTTAAATTGGAAGAATTAATAACGCGATTCGTTAAAGAGCATCCTCGTTCCAAATACATCCCGAATTATGTATTTCCGAATAAAAGTGGAAATGACTTAGCTTAAGAGATACATATATATAAGAAAGGATATATATGAAGATTATTTCTATTTAAAAATCTTGCGCCACTGCGAAATTTGATTAAAGAACAAACGATCCGCCTTCTTCCTAAGATAGACAAGCTGAATCGATCAATACGAGTACATCGTGATATTATTTCATAAAATAAGTACATATAAATAGGTGAGCAAAACTGATTGTCATTCTTCGACGTAATTGAGTATTACGCTCGCTTATGCCGATTTTTTACTTATAATATTATTTCACTTCGGCTACATGCAACGAATTCTGACGATGATATAAAGTTTTCAGCCGACAAAATGCGACTAAAGCTTTGCGACTAAAATCTGCAATAAACTCGAGCAAAATTGCAACAAGTTTCGTTGGAAAGCTTGTTCACATCGTCATTTTACTGCGTTCGGCTACCTAGACAATAGATATAGAAGAAATGGAACGATATTTTTTAACAGTAAAAACGATAATGAGTATCACATATGTATATTATATTTATATATATATGTATAAGCGTAGGAAAGATATGTAAAGTAATAAATTAGTAAATAGATGAATCTCTCTTGCTCGCGAAATCACGTATTTCTCGCGGAATACTGATTGTTACGGAAATAATCATTGAAAGATTATTCTCAGATTATTCCTTGACATGCGTAGAAGATTATACGAGAAACTTGCGATTATTCGCCGCATTGAATTTTTATCATTACGTTATTAGCCTACACTTACTTATATAATCAAAATTAGATAAATCTAGTTGAGCAGTAATTTTAGTGGCCAGAGAGCATCCCACATTGTCGTGTTTAGGCATTTATGACTTCTCGAATCGATTCAATTCGCGAATTAGTTCAAGCCACCTGCGAAAACGATCAAGAAAGAATTCAGGATGCTTCTTAGCTGATTGTAATCGATTTGGTCCGCGCCGCCGCTGCTGCTGGAGCATGGATCGTTTTTCGTATTCTCTTTCGGCAGAGATGCGTTCGCATTTGCGCACACTTAATCCAGAGTCAGCTTCTTGAGGTAGCAGTAAATCTCCTGGAAACTGGGTCGATCCTCCGCAAGTTTGCACCAACATCGCAGCATCAGCCGGTACAGATCATCCGCGCAGAACATCGGCTGCTCGAGAATTCGCGGACATTTCTTCTTACTGCCATTGTCCAACGAGTACCATAGGCCACAGTTCTCTAACACCTGTTCTGAGGTCATGTCGGCGTACGGTACGTCTTCGCAGCGCGTTAACACTTCCCAAACCGTCACGCCATACGACCAAACGTCGGATGGACAGCTTCGGTTTCCCTAAACATAGACGAGAGAAGTATTATTCTCAATTTAATTTAAATATTATCTATAAAATTTTCGGATAAAATAACCAAATGTCTCAATTTTTTGAACATTTCTTTTTTTCTCTCTCAAAACAATCCTCTCTTTAGAAGATTATATTATTTTATTTTCACTAAGATAAATGCTTTTTAGATATATTTTCATTATTCTATTTTTAATTCTACATTTGCGTTACATCGTATTAGGTGGTGAACTTAATTCCTGCCTAATTATTTGTTCAAAACATAACAGATTTATTATCACACCGATTTTATCTATTATGATTACTGGTAACAAGTTATTCAAAAAGAATTGATTGTAATGACGATATCAATGATAAATCACACTTCCTGTTTATACACTATGACATTTTTTAAACTTTCGAATCTAATCATCGCTATTTATGTACTGTCTGAAAAATTATTGCCATTGTTGTTTACATTGAATTGAAGTCTATATTTTCCCTTTTTTATTGTTTTTAGTTTGTAATCAACTTGTTATTCTGATTATGTTTATAGTTGTTAATATTATATGTTTAACGTTGAGAATGACCCGATCGGAGTCGAATCGTTGTTTATTTTAACTTTCATATAGTGCTACTTTTATATTTATTACCTTTCACACACACACATTAGTGTATATTAAATATATTAAATCTATTATTTTTGGCTCCGTAGCCCTTCTCAACATATTTCATTTAATTTTATATTATTCTATTTGAAAAATAAAGTATATATGAATGACTGAAAATTGGATTAAACAAGATTATTTTCTTCTTTAAAATCTATTTAATTAAAAAAGAAACAATTACCGATAAGACCGCTTCCCATGCCATCCAACGCAATGGTATCTTCGCATAGCACTCGTCGACATAATATTCGCTGTCATATTTACTGCAGTACATGGCCTGATCGGATACTTTAATCAGTAAATCTTTACAAACGATGCAATTCCTACAAAATGTATTGACACATGTAAAACACACATACGTAATATTATCACAAAATATATAACGAATGTATTGTTACCTGGCTGCTAGATCGCAATGCGGTACGTTCAAACTTTCAAGGTATTTCATACCTGAAGCGATTTGCGTCACCAAATTCAACGAGCACTCGTAACTGCGGAATTCATTATTTTGTGAATACTTTTGGAAAAAATAGACAAAATCTCTAATCGAATTGTTATGCAATTTTACCTTATCGGTGCATCGCGATCGTGATTTTTTAGAAAACTTGATAGATCCCCGAGTTCTCCGTATTCGAAAATGGCACTAAAAGGCTCCTCCTCAACAATCGCGATTATCCTGGCGATATTGACATCCCGTATTTCAGCCAAGATGTGCATGTCGTTCATAAAGTCTTCCCTAAAATGATACATGTTCGTATACAATTCAAGAGCTTTTCAGAAACTCATTAAACAAAATGTGATATGCTTTTACCTTAAAGAGTCAACTACGCCGCGCCATAAGGACCGAACTATAACTACTTGACGATTTTGAAGGATGCCTAGATCCGGATTTTGTATGCCTTTTGCTTCGCATAAATGAACCTAAATAAAATGCACGTTTTTATATTAAAAATTCTAAAAAAAAATTAAATAGCAAAGATGTCTAAAAAAAACATCTAAGAGGATGCTTTTATAGCAATTTATGTTCAGAAAAATAGTCAGAAATAGATGAACTTAAATGAGAGAACTTAAATAAGAGTTTACTTTTCAAAAATAAAAAATTAAAAACTTTACAAAAAAAATTAAAAGACGTTTAAAATAACTAAGGAAAAGAATGTCTTTATAGGGATTCATATCTAGGACAATAATGGGAAATACAAGACTCACCAAACCAAAGTTTCCTTCACCGAGCTTATCGAGGATTCTTAATCTATGCCGAGAAATACGCGGAACGTCATAAGTCCCGCGTTTGTACGACACGATCGAATCCCGAATGAGTAGTGGCGTGAATAGACTCACAACGGGATGCTGATCGCGTCTCTTGATCTACAACATGCCGTAATACTGTATCGATTAACTGCATTGCATTAACGATCGCAAAATCGTTTAAATTACCGTTATTTATATATGTTGCGAATCTTCTTACCGTCAAGATGTCCGTAGCCGCATAATAACTCTCATATACTCTCTGATTAATTTTTCCCATTTGCGAGTGACTCAGTTTTTTTGACATCGTTGGCACTATACATTCCACTTCATCGGTGAAATCTTCGCTAGTTTTAGTATCTAAAAATATATATATGCAAAGTCATGTTAATAATGTTAAAATATAATTTGAGTATGCATAAGAGACGTTTGATTGAACATAAGCATCATTTAACAAATGTAATAATATGATGCTTGTTACTGCAAGTTTATAAATAATTTCGTTTAATCTACTAATTAATGTTCATATTATTAAATATGGAATTAATTATGACTAAATTAAAATCAATTGGTAAAGGAAAATTGGGGCAAATATAAATTATTATTAAATACAGATAGAATGGAAAGAAGCAAATCAAATAAATTATTATATTCTATTAATCATCGGATAATCGTTATATTCTAATTATATATATAGGCTACGTTCCATTTAACGCTCACAACGCTCGTGGAATCATTTCATCCTTGTGTTTATTAAATGTTAAACAAGGACAAACGATGCTCGCGAACGTTGCGAGCGTTAAGTAGAATGCAGCCATAGAGATATTGTGTGTGTGTGTGTGTGTGTG
>NW_017297166.1:1086702-1095793 GCF_001594075.2 Trachymyrmex cornetzi | reverse complement strand
TGTGTGTGTGTGTGTGTGTGTGTGTGTGTGTGTGTGTGTGTGTGTGTGTGTGTGTGTTGCCTTTGAATCTCTAGTATTAAACAAAATAAAGTTTCTCAACCGCTTCTGTGATTGGAAACGATCGATATTAGAACTAATTATTAATGTCAATAACGGTCATTGATATGTTATATACATACCAAAATGTTCTGTTTTATAATTGGATCTCGCTTCACATTTGACATATGGTTGCGGGGATATTTTATTAATCTTCTCATAAATACTATGCTGCTCGCTCGAATCGCCATCACCGAATTTGTAATCATTGTTTGACGCAATTTTGCTTTTCAACGATAGTCGAGATTGCGACAGATTGTTTACCACGATCGGTGTGGGTAATTTGATATCCTTCGTATTGATCGTGATACCAGGCGCTGGTGAGCCGCATAATAACGCGGTATGCTTTTGTAACAGAGCCACTTTGTTGCGACCTCTCTGCTTTATCAGAAAGATCGTACAACCCGAAAAAAAAACAATTATAGTCAACGCAGCACTGATTAGCCCAATATATGTTGGCGAATTGTTTACGGGAAAGGCATCTGGCGTTAAATTCGACTCGTTTAACACCAACGTTGTTTCATTCGAGTCAGTTTTTGGTTTTCCCATCATTGTACCTCCATGTTGAATATTAATCTTCCTCCCATCGCCAGCTTCTCTAACCTTATTATCAGTTTCAATTTCTAGATCGCCAATCTCCCCTTTAATCTCTTTATCCTCGATCTGTTTTATTCTCGCGATCTGATCCTGATTGGTCATTTGGGATATATTCTCATTACTATTTGTATATATCCATGACAAATGTGCCAATGCTCCATCAGTGTTGTTTTTTTCTGGAACTAAATTACAAAATAATACATCTTGAATATAGTTTGAATATATATATAGTAATAAAATCAATAGCAAATGAAATCAAATTGTACCTGTCTCAAATGAAATCTCGCTTAGCAACAACCATTCAGATTGAGGTTTTATGTCCATCTTAACAAATTTGCCAAGTCTTGATTGCAATGGAATAGATATCAAGGCGGTACTTTTGCTTTTGCCTTCTTTTTCATTACTGCTACTAGGAATGTTTATCTTAGGCTCATTAAACATTTGAAACGTTTCTGGCGTTTCGTAATATTCCTTGCCATCCGATGAAAACCAAAAGTTTACTATCGAGAACATCTAAAAATTGTTGAATTTAAAATAAGTTTGGTACTACATTAAGAAATTTATATCGAATCACGCACCTCAACATTTAAATCAGGCAGATTGGCCACATGAATCGTACAATTTCTAAATTTCCGAGAAAATTGGAATTCAAAGAATAATTCTATATTATCTCGATCGTGCCATCCGACCCAGTTGGTTACTCTATTGGATTCCAGGATTTCTACTTCGCTACCGACTATGCCGTCGGTTAATTGTCCTAGTCCGTTCAACATTAAATTCTCAATTTCCATGCCATCATATGATGTATCCTCAACATTACACCCATTAGGTCCATCTGTATCAGCTTTAGGCGCGGTATAACTAGCAATGCCTTTTGTATAAACAATGAAAGATACTTTATTTATTTCGATCCATTGGTGTTTTTAAATCCATATTTCTCTACATATATAATTTCTAATATTTTTAAATTTTATAATGCTACTAATTATATTGTTTTTATAAAAACTAGATGCATTTAAAACTGTATTGAGAACGATCAAAACTATAGCAAGGAATCTATATATGTATGACACATTCCACATATCAGGATCCTAAAAATAAACTGCTTGAAATGATTATGAAACATGATTTTGAAATGATTATGAAACATGATAGTGCGTACATTGTATAAGATTGAAGGTAAAAAAAAAATAAGTATTTTATGCTTTGTGTAATGTCAAACAAAGAAAAATTTCTTAAAGCTATTACCTCCAACCTCTTAGACGCAAGACATATAATACTTATATTTTCTATATAATTTTATACAATATGTGCACTAATATGTTTTCAAGATTATTTCAAAAATCCCAAGTAGTTCATTTTGGGATGAACCTTGAAAAGTGGAATGTGTCATATACAAGGTAAACATAGGATTGAAAGTAAACTGTTATATTTTTATTATAAAACTTTATATATATATATATATATAGAGAGAGAGAGAGAGAGAGAGAGAGAGAGAAATGCAAATATAATAAACGTAAAATTAAATAGCATATGTATAACACTCACGATTCCAGACACAGCCGTAAATCTCGACACGCATACACACAGTGCGAGGATGCTGACTGTAAGGAACAAATCTCACTCGACTCGCTACGAATGGTAAATCTAACTTCTGTTTTTCAACTAGATATGTATTGCTATTGCCACGTAGAACCTGAAATATAAATATAATGGAGTGTCAATATAATTAAATTTTCTGCTTTCGATGAGTTTTTATAAAAATTCTTTTTTTTTTCGAACAAATTCATTTTTTATGACGACAAATCACTGACGAATCCATGAGAGAGGAAGGCATGGGGGCTATTATCCCCCTCCCCCCTTCCTTAGAGTTTTCTTTTTTAAAAATATTTTTACAGCAAAATGTTTTTTAATATTTCTAAAATTAATCACAATTTTGATATTCCAAAAATATTTTTTAAAGAACTCGTAGATATAAAAAACATAAATTTCATTATATTATTCTTTTTTTGTTAATATATAATTTAAAATAAAACGTTTTACGAATTAGATTTAAATAATATTTTTTCAATGTAATAATTTAAATAATAATTTAATATTCTCTTTTCATATTTGACTTAAAAAAAATTTCGCTTGTGCGCCAATGGCTTTCCCTTTGACAAATTTTTGGATCCGCCAATACGATAAATTAATCTTAAAAAGTTATTATTTTTTTATAACACATTACTCTAAGAGTTATTGATTCTTAAATTAAGGAAATTAAATTTAGATTAATTTATCTTTCCAAAAAGTCTGTAGAGCGATATTTTACGAAATCTTTAATTACAAATTATTTCAATCTTTATAAATTAAATCTTAATTGAATAGTTTTAAATTAATCTTTATTAATAATCGGACATACCTTGTTCCCTCTTAAATCTTTGTACTGATGCCATTTTTCGTGCCGCCAATATTCCAGAAAAAATGCCTCGGCATATTCTTGACCTTGACCATTACCGAATCTTCCCTGGGTTTCGGTCCACGTGATAAGATGGTCTCTCGTTAAATCGATTTCCAGGTATTCGCGTATGGCGCTACTAATTTGAGCCTTTGGACACCAAGCACCACCGTTCTTTTCCTGCCGTATTCTACAAATATTCGTACATCATTGCAATGGCTGTACATAGTTATTATACATATTTTCGCGTGTTAATTTCTGTACCTCGCATTTTGAGGACCGACGGATTTCATTTCGTAACTGGAGGACGCGGTGATTGCTTCATCCGGGATTTTTCCTTCTTCCATGCCGAGTGGAAGAATGCATTTTTCTAAAATTACAATTATCGTTACATTTTGAATATTTCAAAGTTGAAGTACAGATATGTAATTTACATATATTCTTTACATATTTATAAATATCGAATATTTGACAAGAAACTAAATGTTAACTTGGCTTTTAATTATTTCTGTAAACATTATATAAATAAAATAAATATAATTATATATGAATAAATAATTATAAAAAATGCATTTTACATTTATATTTATAGTTAGGATTGCTTCTTTGTCGTTATTATTAATAACATAATTATTGAAATTACCTTATTTATTATCTCATTTATATGTGCCGTTAGTCAACTTTGATAATTAAATAAGAGTACAAATAATAATTTTTTCAAGAATCTAAAGATAGAAGAGAGAGAGAGAGAGAGAGAGAGAGAGAGAGAGAGACAGCAAATTTTGTGTCAAAGGACATCATACGAATCCTATGAGGTCTATAAAAACATCTACATATTATAAAATAAATGTTATCCATTCGTACGAAAAGGTTGATAACGAAGCAATGAAGCGCTAAGCCAACTTACCGAGAGTGTTCCCAATTATGAATCCCTTCGCGCACCAGCTGAACAGTATTAGGACTTTTATCAAAAGGCGTACGGTCTCCATGATATGTTGCGATAACGCGGCGCGTACCGATACTCCGAGCACATTTATAAATCATAATACAGCTCGAGGTACTCTCTCATCCCCGTTTTTTTCGCAGGGAGAACACCGCGCGGTGCGCTGTCTATATCCAGAAGAACAAATGCAATTTTACGAAACGGCGACGGCCGCGAGATGATGCAGCTTTTCGCTCTCGCACAGGGTGGGGATGTTGATACTCGGCGTAGCTTAACCCGGCTGTTGTCTCTGCGCAACAAGTATGGAACGATCAATATGCGTTATTTCACGAGTGGGCAAAATTCTCGCGCGTATTTCATAATTTATTTCTTTTCTTTTTTTCCACCCCTTCTTTATCTTTTGCCGAACGCGGCTGATTTTCCATTCCAAGAAAGATCGTTAGAGATTCCCGCGTTGAGCAGAAAAGAGATTCCCTCTTTGATCCTTAACATTCTACACATTGTCCTTACCGTTCGGCAGAAGCCGCTGACGCTTCGAGGTCTGTCTCATAATTTTAAATGGAACACGTGCGTCGCGTTAATAATAATCCCTTTTTGCTCGTCGAGTTTGGCGCTTTAACTGCTCCACTCGGCTCGCATTTTCGCGTCTCTATCGCACAATGCAAAATGACTGTGTAGTGTTCACGATGCATCCCGATCCCGTACACCTCCGCAACATTTTTGCGAACGAGGGGTGATTGATAGTCGCGGCATTGCTCTCCACGGACACTGCGATATCGCGGGAGGAAAGGACTTTTCAGGGTGATACGTGATAACGCCGAGGGGTGTGACGTTCCGACAGCCAATGGCGATAGCGGTGGTGTTTCACTGCGCAAAATCATAAAATTCCCGATAATCGAGATATTTTTCCACAATACGAGCATCGACAAAAGCTTTCCATGAACTCCAAATGCGTCAACCTTTTTTAAAACAAAATGCGCTATTAATTTAATATATTCAATTCGATATATTAATATGTATGATTTCATATAGGGTAATTGTCTTTATTATTGTGTCTTTGTATTTAATCAATAAATCATAAAAAAAAATCAACATAATGATAAGAAAAAGTATTTTTTCTTTTAAATTGAATCATTAATATATATACGAGATACTAAAGATAATATTTTATTTTTTAACTATTAAAGTATAGTAAACATTTTTTTTTTAATTATAAGAAATTTATGTGAGTCCAGTAATATCGTATTTTGAGCTTGTCCCGGTTAGTGTACTTTGTATTGAAATTGAAAGCGTTATGTGTACATTGAAATTGTAAGTACAATTAAAATAATGGATTTATGAAATATTAACTTAAACAATTAATATTAATGCCATTTAATATCATTTAAACATTATTAAAATCGGTCTAAGATGTGAAAAAGCATCAAATCGTTAAATTGCTAGTCTATGGGTGCTTTCCAGCAAGAGACACAGATGACACAGTGAATCATTATATTTTTGTTGTTTGCTAATGTTAAACGAAGATGACATAATCACTGTGTTACACTCTGTCACTTGCTGGAAAGCACCAAATGTAACTCATTACTGCAATAGTTTAGTACAATTTGCGTTTCAAGACCAAAAAATAATTTCGACATGTAGTTTAAAGGATTACATATATAGTATATAAATTGACATATAATTATAAAAGCACTTAAGATCCAACCAGACCATTAAAGACATTTATTTCTATTGGTTAATTCAGTAATGAGTAAATTAGCTTAAAGGCACATTAATAGGAACAGATACCCTACATCTACATGGATATTAAATATGTATTTTAATTATAGTATTTTATCGTTAATACAACAAACATAAACCATAAATTTGTCGTACATGTATATATATATATATATGTGTGTATATACATATATATATTTATTTACACAAAGTATATTAATTCTAGTATATTAATTCTAATGATTAAGGAGCAGGAAATTTATCATTATGTAATGAAAGAGGCACTCTAGAGAATGTAAGAGTACTCGAATATTTTTTTTATTAATGAACTTTATATCTCTGTAACATTTTTTTTTATTCAATAGTCTATGTATTTATACTATATTTTCTCATTTCCGTGCAATAATGTCGTTTTCTGTACAATTGGTAATATCTGTTTACGTGTTACCTTCACATTTCTTTGTTTGTACAAACAGAGAATATGTTTCTCTTCTCGAATTTCTTTAATTAATTCGAGATTTAGAGATGGCTGAATAGATTCAAGCAACGCTTGAATTATCTGTAAATAAGATAAAAATATGTGTATATACTGAAATAATTTGATACAACAATTATATTAGATAATCATGCTCACATCGTTCGCCAATTGATTACATAATGTTGAAAAGATTGCAATATCTCTAGATACACGTTCCTTGGTCACATCCTGCCCGATAAGAACAACGACGTTGCAATTTCTTTCATTAGCAAACTGTTCAATAACCTCTTTTGCATTTTCTCGAACAAGAAAATCCTAAAATTTGTTATAAATTATACTTTAAATTAATTAAAAAAATTAATTCACACTATCAATAAAATAATTCCAAATATCGCACCTCTACTAAAAAGGAAAACCCAACGAGAGGTATCCCATTCGTTACTTTCAGATCCTTAATCATAAGTTCTTCAAGAGTCAATTCACTGATGTCTGTTTTTGCATGCATAATCTTTTTAAATATATCAGTTCTGTCAGATGCAAGTCTACCAAGTTGCTCAAGAGCATTTAATATATCAACATCAGTAGCAGTTGCTCGACCAGCTTCATCCGACATATTATAAGTGTCAATCAATATTGGACCTGCAAAAAAATATTGGATATTATATAATAAAAGTTTTACGTTCACACACACACACAACATTAATAATCTATTATCAAAATAATATTTACCTCGCAAGAGACTCGAGAGTTGTGTATCCAGAATATCAGGATTCTTCTGTAGGACATTGCGTGCAACAAGAGTGGCACAACTTCCAACAATTTCTATGTTTAACAGCACATTGGGCCATGACCAGACTGTATCCAGTGGCCGATGATCAATGATCATCACAATTGAAGGCTTCAACTCGAAATCCTCATTGGTAAGTGTATGATGATCAACTAAAATCAGCTCCAGTTTCTTGTTGGCATCATTCTGTATATTTTGCAAATCAATCTGATCTCTGTCAAGAGTATAATCAAATAGCATAACGCTCAGATTGCTTTCCAGAAGCTTAGGACTTACCTGAATGTTACCAAGTTCAGCGGGATGTTATGAGACTTCAGGCTATAAACTACTTCCGTCTTAATACGAAATTCTTTTTCTGGGATATTCATGACTGGTATTACGGCGACATCGGTAAGTCCAAGTTTCTTGATATCACTATACTCCAACAATCCTTGGACCAGAGCACTCACAGCAGAATCCAAGTCGCATGTCGGATTCCCCAGAATGACACGAATCGTTTGATAGACTGACAACTGGGACTACAATAAAATATAAATAAACAAGATAGATTGAATGTAAAATAATAAGTATTCTGAAACTGTGTGTAAAAAGTTATTACCAACGCGGTTTTTGAGGCGTTAAGAAACACTTCCATAACTCTTTGTGTTTGTATCCAATTTCCTTTTATTTCTTTTTTTTCTTTTGGATGGTAATTTATTCCTCGATTTTGTTTTGATAATTATACAGTTTAGCATACGCAGCTCAAAAATCAATAAAATTTGATTTTGCACAAAACAAAAGAATCTAGCAGAAATAAGCGTCGCTCTGCCCCGTTAATGAGGATATTAAGCATTAAAATTGACGATTATTGAGGTTAGGAAATCTGATACATCGATTTAATGCAGTGCTATATACACGTACTTTGATTGGTAAGTATTTATTTAGAATTGCTACCTTTTACCTCCCAATTGAACGAAATTAGGCTCATTCAACGCGTTTTCATTCAAAATGAATCTAGCTTGCTTTACTCTTGTTATGTACAAAACATTTGTTTTTGATCATAAACTTATGTATCGTAAACATGGGTTTATAGCTTTCGGTAATTCTCCAGAAGAGCTTACTTCCGATTTCGATGAAATTAGGCTCATTCGACGCGTTTTTGCGTAAAATGAAAGAATCTGGCAGAAAAAAGTCGGGGACTGTCCTGCGAAACAAGATATTGAGCATTAAAGTTGACAACTATTGAGGTTAGGTCATCTCCGATTTCGACGAAATTAGGCTCATTCGACGCGTTTTTGCGTAAGATGAAAGAATCTGACGGAAAAAAGTTCGAGACTGCCTTGCGAATCGAGATTTTGAACATTAAAGTTGATTAAGCTTTACCACGTAACACGATCATTGATCTGTCATGTAGACAGTTGAATGTATAGATTAGTGCTTATTTGGTCTGTTTTCTATTCCTGCACTAGACTTGACTAGACCAATGACATAGAGAATGGACCGCGCGATCCGTATCTAAGGCCGGTATTTATAGTCAGATCTTATATTCAAGATCGTCTTAAGTACAGTCTTAAGAAGTCACGAACCAATCAGAGAGCTGCATTAGCGTCTTAAGACTACTTAAGACGATCTTGAAACAAGAACCGACTATGAATACCGGCCTAAGTAGTGTATCAAATGTGGTCGACAATAATGAGAGAGAGGACCGTGGGAGATGGCCAATCTCCCTCTCATTCTCTCTCCCATTACACCATTGAATGGAAAGAGATAGAAATGGCCGTCTGCCACGGTCCCTCTCTCTCATCCCTATCGACCATTTTCACACACGGATCGCGCAGTCCATTCTCTACGTCTTTGCACGAGACTGTCCTAGAACTCTCTTTCTCGCTTTAAACAAATGTCAAACGTACATCTATCTCACTTTAAGTTTCAAAAGTGTACACTAGTTAGCCACAGAAAACAGACCTATTGGTTCGGGCTACACCGCCCCGAACAAAAAAAAAGTCATCCTATCCGCTTGGGATCCTAACTGCTTAGAAGTTGCAACCTAGACAG
>NW_017297166.1:1083048-1086504 GCF_001594075.2 Trachymyrmex cornetzi | reverse complement strand
CATATAATTTTTTTATCTTTTTGAATAAAATTGTATAACATGTAAATGTAAGTCAGTCTTTTGTTTTAATTGTCCTAGGCTGCATTACTCTGATGACCTCGTGTATCATCCTTGTTTAATATTAGGTGAAAAACAAGGGTAAAACGATACATGAAGGCAATTGGATAACATTTCTGAATACAGCCCTAATGGTATCGATACTACTAGTAAAAATTCCGATAAAAAAAGTATTTTAAAAGTAACTTAAAGTTACTTTTTCAGTAATTGTAACTGTAACGAATTATTTTTCAGAATCAATAACTCGTAACGATAATTAATTACTTTTTGAAAGAGAAAAACTGTAACTGTAATTAATTACTTTTACAAAGTAACTTTCCATCCCTGAGTATCACTAACGATAAAATATGTCAATTTAGCAGTAAAAGATATTAAAATATGATGGCAGATTTCGATAAAGTTTTCATATAGTGCTATTATTGTGAAAGTGTATTGTAGGATATCCATCAAAAACAATACACGCGTATTTTTGTTAACTCTATCTTTGTTAATTCTAAATTATGAATGTCACATCGGCGTTATTTTAGACATTGTTAACAGTATATCGACCTGAACCATAGAAGGTGCTATATCGAGAAAAACACGAAGAAAAGTCTATGTTAAGAAATTAATAAAAGCGATTTATTTCGTGTGAGGCGTTAAGACAGATTTAAATTGGAATGCATACGAAATACGGTTTATATCGAGAAAGCGACAAGAACGATTCAAGTTGCATGAAATTAAAGAAGGATCTTATATAGCGCAATATTTACTACTTATAAATACAAATTTTGTTACGGAAAATTAAATAATAAATGAATAAATGAGTGCGAGAAACGGGATGAAAAATCCAGACGATTCCCATTCTCAGTCATACCACTATAAAATTTATGAGAAGAAAATATTGCGCTACATAGACCCATCTTTAATTTCATGCGACTTGAACTGTTTTTGTCGCTTTGTCAATATAAACCGTACTTCGTATGCTTTTCGACATAGACCGGTTTTCACGCATCACGCGAAATAGATTGCTTTTCATCAATTTCTTTATGAGACCTTTCTTTATGTTTTTCTCGATATAGCACCTTTTATGGTTCAAGCGTCGATATTCTCCTGTCGTTTTGCAAAAAGTGTTTAAGGCGTTTAATGAGTGAAATAATTACGTTAACGGCGAACTTTCGCGATATAATTTCTTTGATAAAAAATTTATAAAGCCAAAAATTATATTTTCCTACGGCTTTAGGTGGATAAACTTGAAAGTAAACATTCGAAAAAATTTAAACCGCAAGGACTACAAAAGGAATTCAAAGAATATATTACAATAAAATTAATTGAGAATCCTCTGAAAAGTTTGGGATTTGAATATTTAAAAAATGACTTTTATGGCAGTGATTAAATCTCGAAATTTGCCAAATTTGGATGAACAAGAACAAACGGACGATGACATAAAAGAAATGAAGAAAGGTTCACATGTATGCCAATACTGCGGTAAGATTCATGCTTTTCGTGATTAATATTTTTAATGTTTTTGATAATTGTATTATTTCAACAGTTATCCGTTTTATGTTACTATTTTTATATTCGTTTTATAACAACAATTTTCCTTAATATTAAAGATAAGCAATTTACCTCTTTGAAAGCTTGGAAACAACATCATAAAGAAGTACATTTTCAAGTTAAACCCTATAACTGCGGAATGTGTGATAAAACGTTTCAGTATGAATCCGAATTACGTGGTCATGTTATACTTCATGGAAAGGGAAAACCTTATCCGTGCATGCATTGTGAAGAAACATTTAAGTGAGTATTTAAGTGTGAATAACAACAATTAGAAAAATTATTCGATATCTATTCTGAAATTAATTGATAACAAATGATAAATGTTGCTATGGTCATTTTGTAGTCGAAAAGCGAATCGAGATAGGCATGCAGAGGCGAAGCATGTCATTGATAAAAATTACAAGTGTATCGTGTGTAAGAAATTTTTCAAAATTCAGCAGGATTTGCGTGATCATATAGACACAGATCATCCTGAAAGAAAGTACAAATGTAACGAATGTCCATCTACATTTACTCATCAGAGGACCTTTAACGCGCACATAAAGATTATACATAAAGGCGGTAGAACACATCTTTGTAAGGTATGTGCTACAAAATTATCGTTAATATCTTTTTTATTTCTCATATGATTGTTACATTTCGTTAAACATAAATGTGTTGTATTTTAGGTTTGTGGCAAAACCTTTCGTACCAAACATCACAGGGACAGCCACAGTTTGGTACACAGTAATAAAAAGCAGTATGAATGTTCGAAGTGTGGCAAGGGCTTCAAACATAGAAACACATTTATTGTACATTTGCGAAAGGTCTTTCACGAGAAAATATTTAATCGATTTAAGCAAATTCTCATTTGTCTTTTTATTTTTGTTATATACTTATAACACACTATATTATAATAGATAATTACAATATACCACATTTTATATATAAAAAATTACTTATTTTTAGGATCACAGCGGTGACACCACAGAGGTGACACACACTTGTAAGAAAAATGAAGAACAAATAGCTCAACGAATTATGACCATTCTTAACGAAGCAGCTCAACAATCTGATCAAAATTAAACATAAAGCGAGTGTCAATAGAGCGTTAATTGGAGTATAAAGCCAGTGTAAAGAGAGAGTAACGGAAACGTAAATGAAACCCATAAGAAGCAAAAATTGGAATATGGAATGTAAAGGGAGCGTCGACTAAACGTTAAAGAAACATAAATAAAGTATAGATAAGTTCTTCGGCAAGCACGAGCAGAATGTTCGTTGAATGTATACAGAGCGTGATTAAGCAATTTAGAGAACGTAAACGGAACATCGTCAAGTTCTTAGATGAACGTGAATAAAATATAATCGAGGTCCTTGGTAAGCAAACGATATTTTAAAATATATTTCATTTATTCGGTAAATATCTAAAAAAAAATACTATGCTTTCTTCTTGGAGCCCTAGGGGCTCACTTCAAAAAATTATTTCATTAGAACACAACTGAAAAATCTTTCAATGCTACGTCTTTTATCCTAATCTGTGCGGTTTTTAAATTTGAGAAGTTAATTCTCGCTAAGTCTCTGGTGGCGGTGCCGCGTACTACTCATCGACGCTTCGTTTACGTTCACTGTACAGCTCAATGACGCTCCGTTTTATTACCGGTGTTGAACTTAATTCCTGCCGCTCGCTACTAGAGGGTGCTCCAACGCTGGCGAGTTTCGTCGATGAAGTCATATGTCTTTTGTAGACATCGCTGAAAGTGATTCAATCCTCACAGGTTAGATTTCTCGACGCCAAAGAGATTTTCCCATCGATTGGAAATGAATCGCGATAAGCTGTTTTTCCGACATGTGCTTCTTCACTACTTCGACCTCAAGAAAACC
>NW_017297166.1:1070564-1082920 GCF_001594075.2 Trachymyrmex cornetzi | reverse complement strand
CAGCTGAAAAAATTTGAAGATGTCGAGCTGCAAGAATTGCTTGATGAGAATCCAGCTCAAACGCTTTTAGAGTTGTCGAAACAGTTAAATGTTACTCAAAAGGCCGTCTCAAAACGCTTGCATGCCATGGGAAAGATCCATAAGGAAGGGAGATGGCTATCACATGAGTTATCAAAAAGTGCCATTTCGAATCGTTTGACTATTGCGACTTCTTTGCTTGCCAGGCAAAGAAAAAAGAGTTTTTTGTGGCGCATCGTGACTGGCGATGAAAAATGGATTTATTTTGATAATCCCAAGCGGAAAAAATTATGTGTGGATCCCGGCCAACCATCCGCTTCAACGCCGAAGAGGAATATTCACGGGCATAAGACCTTGCTGTGCGTTTGGTGGGACCAGGAAGGTGTGCTGTATTACGAACTCTTGGGTCCAAATGAAACCGTTACAGCTGATCGCTACAAACAGCAACTATACCGATTGAGTGAGGAATTGATGCAAAAAAGATCATCCTTAGCCAACAATCGACGCAAAGTCCTTTTGTTGCATGATAACGCTCGACTGCATGTCGCGAAAAGCGTGAAGCAGGCACTTCTAGAGCTTGAATGGGAAGTTCTTCCGCATCCAGCGTACTCTCCAGACTTGGCATCGTTGGATTACCATCTGTTCCGATCGATGCAACACGCACTTACGGACACACACTTCTCCAAATCACAACGAAGTACAAAAATGGGTGGATGAATGGATCGCCTCGAAAGACACCGCGTTCTACCGTCGTGGGATTGCCCTGTTGCCAGAGAGATGGGAAAAAGTAGTAGAAAATGGAGGAAATTATTTTGATTAAGGCATTCATTCATCTTCCGTTCGAAACAAATCAATTTTGGAGACGAAAAAACGGCAGGAATTAAATTCAACACTTAATAAAATAAATTTTTTTATTTCTATATCCTGGAAGCGTACACGAAGGAAATGTCGCGTTTCTTTTTGTAGTATTCAAACTAGCAGTGACATATTAATAAGAAACAGGTATGCGAGTAGAAACTGGAAAGGGATATTGTAAAACAAATGTCATACAATTTTTTACCATTTAGTCTGGAAAAGTGTCATGACAAATATTCAATTTTTGTAAACATTTGTCAATGCGTCATATGAATCGGATGGAGATAGCAATGAGCTACGTTAGGCTACGTCTCATCAGTGTTCACTTTTTCCGTGTGTCAAAATGGTCGAGAGGGATGAGAGAGAGGAACCGTGGCAGACGGTACATTTCTATCTCTTTTCATTCAATGGTGTAATGGGAGAGAGAATGAGAGGGAGATTGGCCGTCTCCCACGGTCCCTCTCTCTCATTATTGTCGACCATATTTGATACATTACTTAGATACGGATCGCGCAGTCCATTCTCAGTCTTTGGGCGGAATCAAAAGTTTTCTCTCACTAGCGGAAGTGGAAAGTCACACCTATCAAACATTCGAGGGGACTTAACTTCTGATGATATTATCGCGAATGTACTACCTAATAGGTACGTTCCCTATTACCGCTTATAGCGCAGTAAGCATTATTGTGTTTCTTTAATATATGATGGATAAGGATGAAATAATGCTTATAACGTGTGAGCGTAAAAACGAAACTTACCCTAAATGTATTGACCAATCATAATAAAGAATCAATTATAGTGCTAATTTACTCGGCTGCGTCTCCGGAATATAATTTAATTTTAATATTGTGTGTGTGGATGTACGTGCTGACTTATTTTTGTATGTGTGACTATATTACTCATGTATGTACTTCATATTATAAGTCGAGAGACATGAATTATATTAAATCAACTGATATATAGAGCATTAATAATTTATTCTTGCCTCGATTATTGAATTATCGCCATAATATTCTTATGATAAAGTTCTACGGAAAAACCTCTTGACATAAATATAGATAGATGTAAAGATAATTAACAATGACAAAAATCTAAAAACTAATATATAGTTATATACTCCTTTAAATTAATAAAAATAATAATTACAATGTAAAAAAGGCTATAGGAGTCAACGCTGGTTATAAAACATCGTGAGAATTATGAGCACTGTGGGCGTGAATTGGAGCAGCCTATGTATGTACGCGCTGGTGAACATTTATCATAAATACTCAGAATTTAGAAATATTCGGAAAGTTTACATCTTCTCTCAGAATTTTTCGTACAAGTGAATTCTGAAATTTCTCATCCTATAATTTTTAAAAAATATTTAAAAATTTTTAGATTTTATAACATTTCGTTCGAAATTAGACTTACCAAAAATCTGAAAAATCTTAGGATATTTCATAATTAACATTAAAATGCTCTTTAGAGCTAATAAAGCTCTATTTTCCTTCTTAAAATGCATTTCTATAAATTGCTCTATAATTTCTTTTTACTTATGTATTCATCTTATTTGTAGCCAAAAATGCTAGTCTCGCATTCAGATCTCTTGTAATATTTTTTAATTTGTCCGAAATTGAAGATATGTATAAGAGAATAAACCAAGATTTTTTATTTTTAGAATCATTAACAATATTCCGTTTACTAATTTTTTTTTATTGATTAACAATGATTGACGAGCGATAATTGTCTTAAATATGATCATTGACGATGATCATTGACTGATAAGGTCTGTAATAAGGTCGAAGATAAAACATAAAATTTCAATAAAAATACAAAAATAAGTAGCAATAAATGATATTTTATTCTAATACACACAAACATGCACACACAATTGGTCCGTAATTAGACTGTCTTGTAGTTAATCCTAAAATACGAATGAGGATGAGTGATCCAATGGCATGGCATCTTTCTCCGGCGAGAATAAGATTGTGAAATAATATCGCTTGTCAGATAGGTTACGGAATCGACATATCCAGATAACATCGATGAAGAAATACGTTTTCACAATTTTTCATTCGTATGTCGAATTCCTTCTTAAAACCATGTACAATCTTTACATATGTTCTGATATTCCCATTTTTTAAACATGTTCCTCTCTGATGTACATATCAGGATCCCTCATTTTTGTTGAACACTTGTTCCAGTTCATGAGAAACAAAGTTCCTTATTTTCGTTCTTGTTCAGCGGAATCGCCGGTTTGATCTGCCTCAATCAAATCCAGAATTCGGTTTCTCCTACAAAAATAGAGTATAAAAATGTTAAAAAATGTGATATAATTTATATGTATTTTTATACGAAAATTTCGTAATGTATAATATATCATTTCCTTGAAGAAGAAATTACATGAACGCTACTTTGTCATTAAAATTAGTTTATCTTGTAACATAAAATCTAATTACAATTACAAATTGTTTTAATGGTTAGAAATACATTCACGTTGATTTTCTTAAGGACAGCAAGAGAATAAAAGGATAAACTTCCGAAAATGTCAAACGCCTAATTTTCATAAATTTTAGCAGAAACACTCTAAATGACGTCAAATATGAATACCCTTAAATGAATTTTCACTGACAAGAAAGTTTAATGCCAAAAATATTTAAATAAAGTTATATACTACCTAAATGGATTGCTGTTACATAGCTCACTGTAAATTACTTTGATATTGGTCTTGACTTCGAATGTCTTGAATAACATCTGTCAAGATCAAAGCCATTAGAGGTTGTACCTCTTATTTTCATTTTTACGTAAAAATAAATTTTTAGTGCAAAAATGAAAATAAGAGGAATAATCTTCAATTGCGTAATGCTAATGCCGGCGGTAATACTGTAATACTGTAACTGTAATACTGTAACTTTCGAGCCTTATAATTCGAAAAGTACTCAATGAAAAATAATTTTATTATAGCGTTTTGAAAAGCTCTCGGTATCAGCTATTAGGTACTGGAATAAAAAGTTAGGTGTTTCATTTAAAGAAATCGACGTGACTTTGACCTGACATTGGCGACGTCACCTAAGGTTAAACTGATAAGATTAGTAAATAGATTATTTTAAATTTTATAACTTTTATCTGAGTATTTTTACGATTGGACCTGATCCTGCGAAGATAAAGGGGTGTACAAGTGGTCTGAAACCCGGTATAAACCGAGATAAACATGTAATATACTAAAAATAATAAGTACAATACAAATTTCTATAACTCTATTCAAACATTTTTGGCATTCAACCTTCTTGTCGGTGAAAATCCATTTAAGGGCGTTCATTTGACATCATTTAGAATGTTTCTGCTATGAATTCATGAAAATCGGGCGTTTAACTTTTTCGGAAGTTCATCCGAATAAAATAATTAAAAATTTTTATTGTTATAATCAGAGCTGGGATTAGATACTTCAGTAATAAGGCAAAAAAATGCGATCCCTCAGAAATAAAAAAAAATATTTTCTTTACGGTGTGAAAAATATAATAAAAAATAACATTATTCATTGATACTTAATATTAATTTAATAACGTTATTTAATAAGAACATAGTCAAATGTATAAAATTATACGGTACAAACATGCAGGTTACGTATACATGTATGTTATAAGCAAAAACATAGTTACTAAAATCAAAGTATATGTGTATATTGTATAGTATTTATAACAGATAATATTAATTATCGTAAAAATTCATGGAAAATGTTTTTCATTTAAAGTAATATTTTTCGTGCTGCGATAGTCACAAAATTCATATCCTTATATGTATTTCGTTTGCTTGTAATACACAACGAATAGATAAGTATGATCATCGTTGATAGCAAATAAATTAAAACAGAAATTTATTGCCATTTTTGCATCCTTCCAAATTTTTTATACGAGGCAAATGCCTTGATCGCCACAACTCAATTCCAGGTCTGGTTATAACTTAGCTTTCAAACAGGAAAACAAAACCAGGCAAAATAATCATACGTGATAATCATGCGACGACGAAGATTTAAGTTTGTTTAGATTAGTCCTTCTAATCTTCCGGAGCCACAGATTAATATTGTGGAATGTCATTCCCATCTTCTGGGCCAATTCTTCCATTTTATTTCTTCTAGGATATGGTGTTTCTTTAAGCACCAGTGCTAACTCGTTCATCTGATCATCCGTGAGTTTCCTTTTTCTGCGCGACGCTGTTTTCACCGGCTTTGTTTTTTTCATTTCGCTTTTGCAATAGGAATGTTCGATCTTGATTCGACCTTTCAAAAGATCGATCTTTTGAACACAAAAAATCAGATTTTTTAATCAATCTCCTTCTTTGCACTTTTATTGTAAATCGCTTGTTTTAGCAGTGAATCGATCTCCGATTTTTCTCGATAGGAGCACATTCGAAAACACTACCCAAATGCCTAATTACGCAGTAGAACTTAAGCAATACGAATTGGCCTATTTACAATAGAAACCATAAGATCTTAACATAAGTAATAGCAAATGCAATATGTTAATTTCTTTACTGTTTACATCTTGCTGCTTAAGTTTTTCTGCCATGGCTCTTACCCAGTAAGCAAAAAACATAAGATCAACACTTTGAAATATTGATTTTATATGAATTTCATCAACATTTTCGTCTAATTATTTTATAAATATGATTATAATATTATCTAATAATATGGTATTTCCGTACCATTAAACGTATCAACATTATAGAAAATAACCTCTAATAGTTTCCTCTACTAGCCTGCTCGCCGAGTGATTGAATGCGATTGGATCTATAAGTAACACCAATTTTGCTCGGCAAGCAGACTAGTCGCTTTATTGACTTGAACGCGCGCATTATTTCTTGCCAACTTTGATTTTACTGCATAAATAGATTTTTCCAGATCGATCTTTAAGAAATCGTTCTTTTTAATGCAATCTATGATGAATCCATATTGCTGCAATCCGAGATCGATTCAAAGATTGATTTTCAATAAACGAATCGCACATTCCTATTTTGTAATCGGATTCAGAACCCACCTTTTCCTGCAAAAAAAGCATATTAAAAATAATAAAAAATTATACTAGTGTTTATTTATATATATTAAAATCTCGTACTATACAATATTTATCGTTAAAAAAGAAATTATATAAATGTTAAACTCTGCTCTCTACCGTTTAATTTAATTTATGTTGTGTGTGACACAAGATTTAATAACAATTACAATCTCTCTTAATGATTAGTAATATCGTTGCTTTTCGACGGCAAATAAATAAAATAATTTAGGCGTCAAGTGGCTTGCCGCTCGGTGCGATTGACTCGCGATCTGTAGATCCCACCGCGTGTATTTATTGTTGTATATAGCAGAAATAAGACGTTATTTTTTTGTAATTTTGGTCAATAATTTTTGTAAGGATCAGTGATCACCACCTAAGATCTATTGAAAGTCACTCATGGCCATGACCTTGACGACATAGTCAAAGTTGAGGTCATCGACGCGGTGTTCCGTATTTCAAGTAATTACCCGATTATATCTTCTAGCATTCTTGAACCATACATTAATACTGTGAAATGGCACTTCCATCTTCAGAGATAGTTTTTCCATTTTATTTCTTTTAAGATATGGATTTTTCTCAAACACCTGCATTAACTCATTCCGTTCATCATCCGTGAATGTCTTGCGCGACAAGTTTGTTTTCAACAGTTTTATCGTTCCGTTTCTGTAATTGAAGTTAGAATGCACTGTTCCCTACAACAAAAACACATAAAAAATAAAAATGAAATTATACTGGTACATATACAGGATGTCTCATAAGTTTTGAGAAAGCGTTCGTAAGCAGATAGAGCGGACTAAATTGAATCGAAAAGTCCTTTACCATTTTACAATTTTCGCAATAGTTATAACAAGATATTAATTACTAAAAATCGTAAAAAATTAATTACTATAAAATGGTTTTCAATAATTTTGTACTCTCTCTCAAATACTATCAACTTTACAAAAAAACAGCAAGAAACAAAAATTGTTTATTTTCTTTTCATACAGTTCTGAGAATTTTTTCAGAATTTTTTAATACCGCATTTTTTCATGTTGGTAAAACTAGTTGCTAATAAGAAAACGCAGTACTAAAAGGTTGATACGAAATTCTGAAAAAATTCTTATAGCTCTTCTTATAGCTCTATAAGAAGAAAATAAACAATTTTTGTCTCTTGCCGTTTTTTTGTGAAGTTGATAGTACTTAAGTAAAACATTATTAAAGACCAATATTCGGCGATATTTAGTAATTAATATCTTGTTAATTATTGCGAAAATTGCAAAATGACAGGACTTTTCGACTCAGTTTAGTCCGCTCTACCTGCTCACGAGCGGTTTGTCAAAACTTACCAGATACCCTGTATATGCGAATTTCATAATATACAGTCACTTTTATTGGAAAAGAAATTGTATATATACTGAACACTACTCTATCGTCTAACTTAATTTATATTGTGGTATAAGATTTAATCACAATTATAGTCTTTTAATGATTAAAAATATCGTTGGTTTTCTGAATGTCGCCAAGAAAATAAAATAATCACAAAAATTTTATTGTTATAACCAGAGTCGGGATTAGTCGTTTCGGCACCAAGGCAAAAGAAAAACATGCACCTTCTCAATAACAAAAAATATTTCTTTTACGACGTGTAAAATATTATAATAAAATAAAAATAATATTAATTTAATACTAAGATTGTTTAATAAGAATATAATCACATGTATAAGTATCATGTTGTGTTAAAAACGAACAAAATATAGTTATTAAAGTCACGGTAAAATCAGAGTATGTATGTATACTGTATCGTATCACTTATACACAATAGATAATATTAATTATCATAAAAATTCATAGAAAATGTATTTTTCATTTAAAGTAATACTTCTCTTGTTTTGATAGCTACAAAATTGACAATTTAATCAACATTTGTATGTATTTTGTTCTTATTTAGTACATAACAAGCGTTTAATGACAGATAAAGTATAGTTACTAACCGTTACTAACGACTAAATTAAAACAGAAAAATATTGTCATCTTTGTGTATTCCAAAATTTTTTACATTTACGCAAGTGCCTCGTTCGTCACAAACTATTCACGGGTCTGATTATAACAATTAGTTTTCAAAACAGTGAAACAAATCATACGTCATGATCATCACGTGTTAATGGAGGCGTAATTTTGTCCCGTTTAAATTGTCTAATACGTGCAAACCAAGATGTGATCTTGTAAAATGGCATTCCCCATCTCTGGGCTAGTTCTTCCATTTTATTTTTACTAGGATATGGAGTTTCCTCAAATACTCGTACTAACTCGCTCCGTTGAACATCCGTAAATGTCTTTTGGCTGTCCCACATTATTTTTGTTTCGCTTCTGCGATCGGAATTCACATTTTCCTACACAAAGTACATTGAAAATAAATGAAATTATAATATACAGAGTGCTCCAGAACAACTCAGGTGTCACTGAAGAGACGTATTTTTGACCAAATTCTAATAACGTTTTCGACCCGAGCGAATTTACTCCCATTTGGATAATGTTCTACTATTAGTTGACGTTACATATTCCACCAATAGGAGAGCATACGTCATTAATCCAACCTAGATTGGTGCAAATCCGCTCGGGTCGAATACGCTATAAAGTGATTTTTCCTTTACGAAAATTTTGTTTGAAGCTTAGTTTCCAAATCACAAAAAGAAATAGTTAGCGTATCACGGGTCGCGTATAAGAGACGGGCAGGAGCGGCGCTTTACGCACGGGACGCAAATTGATCGGTGCATTCACACGTTTATAAAAACATGTTCCAAGACCTTGGGTTGTTAGGGTAAGGTCACTTTGAATTTTTTTAATGGAACCCCTCATTTTCCATTACATATTCAAGTCATGACCCTGAACAACATTCAAGATAAGGCTTGAATCTCTCTCTCTCTCTCTCTCTCTCTCTCTCTCTCTCTCTCTCTCTCTCTCTCTCTCTCTCGCCGGCATTAACATTGCAACGCGTTAATAGCGAAAAAATTAGAACAGAAATTTATGTTGCCATTTTGCATCCTTCCAAATTTTTTACATGAGGCAAGTGTCTTGTTCGCCACAACTAATTCTGGGTCTAGTTATAACTATTAGTTTTCAAATCACATCAGCATAATATAATCGGGCAAAAAAATCATACGTGATGATCATATGACGACGAAGGCATATGTTTGTACGGATTATATGTCCTACTATTTTGGAACCATTTTGTAATACTGTGAAAAGACGCTTTCATTTTCAGGGCTAGTTCTTCCATTTTATCTCTTGTAGGATATGGAGTTTCCTCAAATACCCGTATTAACTCTTTCCGTTCATTAGCAGTGAATCTCTTTCTACGCAATGTTGTTTTCAGTGGGTTTTTCTTTCCACTTTTGAAAACGGATTCAGGACACACTGTTTCCTACAACAAAAGTACATTAAAAATAAAAAAAGAAATTATACTAGTACATATTTATATATATTAGAATCTCGTAATATACAATATAATCCTTTATTGAAAAAGAAATTGCATAAGCATAAAACGCTGCTCTCATCTAACTTAATTTATGTTATGGCATAAGATCTAATCACAATTACAATTTCTTTTAATAATTAGACATATCATTGAACGCGGCAAAAGAATAAATTAAAAAAATTGTGTTGACACAACCAGAGACAGGATTAGACCTTTCGGCGCCTAGGCAAAAAAAAAACATTCACCTTCTCTCAGCAATAAAAAAATATTTCTTTTACGAGGTATAAAATATAATACTTAAAATAAAAAATATTATTAATTCTAGAATTGGAAAGAGATGAGAAATAAGTTGAACCTCGATTAATGTCCAATTTCTTCACTTCCAGATAAGTTGCGGATAACCTTATCCAGGAGATATCTCCATTCACTCCATTGTATTCTGGGAGATATCTCTTGGATAAAGTTATCTAGAGGTGAAGAAATTGGGCATAAGAGTTAACCGTGAGTTGTGAAACTGGGCCTTAGCTTTCAAATAGCAAAACACAATCGCATAAACGATCATACTTGACGATCACACGTCGACGAAAACATAAGTTGTTTGTTCCGTTGATTTCTTCTATTATTCCGGAACCATGTACTAATATTGGGAGATGACACTCCCATCTTTTGTGCTATCTCTGCCATTTTTATTTTACCAGGATATCGAGTTTCCTCTAATATCCGTATTAATTCGTCCCGTTGCCCAACTGTGAACCTCTTGCCGCGCGGCACTATTTTCTGCGATTGCGGCTCTTTGTTTTTGTTTTCGCATTCGAATTCAGAACTCACTATTTTCTACAACAAAACCACATTAAAAATAAAAAAATTATAATTATATATATATATATATATGTGTATATATATAATTATAAATATTAGTCTCGTAATAAACAATATCTGTCATTGAAAAAAAAATTGTATAAATATTGAATGCTGCTCCACCGCCCAACTTAATTTATACTGTGACGCAAGATCTAACTACAATCACAATCTCTTTTAATAATTGAAAATATCGTTAATTTTCTGAAGCAAGAAAATAAAATAATTACAAGAATTTTATTATTATATTTTATATGGTGAAAAAGGTGCGCAACGACACAAACAACTGTCGGTAGGCATGTAAAGATAGTTACAGAATCGCGCCCCAGGACCGAATAGACGTTTTGACGCCGCAGAAAAAAAAGGATCATATACCTCTTTAGTAACAAAAAATATTTCATGTAGAAATGTAAAATATAATAAAAAATATTAATTAGTGTATTTAATATTTAATATTAATTTAGTACTAATAATATTTAATTAATAGGAACATAATCACATGTATAAATATACGTTACAAGCAAGTAAGTAACTTATATATGTATGTTACTAACGAACAAAGCATAGTTACTGAAGTCACAGTAAAATCTGCAGTTTCTATACGTATTGTATAGTGTATAACATTTATATGTATAACAGATAATATTAGTTGTCAAAAAAATTCATAGAAAATGTATTTTTCATTTAAAGTAATCTTCGTGTTTTGATAGTCACATCAAAAATCTTTTATCAAGATTTATATCTCTACATATTTTGTTTATATCTGTATATATTTCGTTTTCATGTAATAGATACACGCAACGAGGGTTCAATGGCAGGAAAGTATAGTCACTGCGTTGATAGCAAATGAATTAAATCAGAAATTTATGTTGCCCTTTTTGCATTCTTTCAAATTTTTTACATATAGCAAGTGCTTCGTTCGTCACAGTGTCTAGTTTTCGGTCTGGTTATAACTATTAGTTTTCAAACAGCAAAACAAAATTGCATAAAATGGTCATACTTGATTTTTATGCGTCGACGAAGACTTAGCTTGGCCCTTTTTATTCCTAGGTTTAGTTCTTCTAATATTCCGGAACCACATACTAATTTTTTGGAATGACACTCCCATCCTTTCGGCTAGTTCCATCAATTTTCTTCTATCAGGATATCGAGTTTCCCTTAATACTTGCATTAACTCGTTCCGCTGATTAACCGTAAATTGCCTACAGCACATCACTATTTTCAACGGTTTTTCCTTTTTGCTTTTGTAATCAGATTTAAAACCCTTTGTTTCCTATAACGAAAACATTAACAATAGAAAAGATATTATACTAGTATATATATTACGAACGAATAAAACATAATTGCTAAAATCACAGCAAAATTAGAGTGTATATATGTATTATATATAGTATGTAGTTTATAAATAATTAATTATTGTATAAATTCATGGAAATTGTATTTTTCATTTAATATTGTACTTTTCATGATTTAATAACCACAAAATTGTCAATTATTATATCAACATTTATATTCTTACATATATTTCGTTTTTATTTAATACACAACGAGCGCTCAACAAAAGAGGTAGGTAAGTATAGTAGGACTCGGTAAAATAACTGATACGATCTATATAAAATATAAAATAAATTCCAGAAACTTATTTTAAATATAAAATCTTAGGAGTCGATAAAAGAGTGATACGACTTATTCGAAATAATAAATATAAAATAGGTTCCAAAAATTTATGTAAAATATTAAATAAGAAATACGTCGCAAAAAAATTATTAAAAATATAAAATACTTGTTTTTTTATTTTAAATAAGTTTTTGAAGAATATTCTTATTTTAAATAAGAAATTGTTTTCGAAAATTGATTTAAAATAAATCATCTTATATTTAAAAGAAGTTCTTGAAATCTATTTTTTATTTTAAGTAAAAAGTACATTTCAAAAATTAACTGAAAATATAAAATAAGAAATATATATTTTAAATAAACGTTTTAAATAGGAAATACAAAAATATTTTAATAACTTTGTTTATTTTGATATATGAACATATATTTGAGTATACATTTATAAGTTTATAACATTTCAGATTTTACCATTTCAGTTTTTTTATAACTATAGCCTCTAATTAATGTTATTATAGTTATACTTAGTA
>NW_017297166.1:1069668-1070075 GCF_001594075.2 Trachymyrmex cornetzi | reverse complement strand
CTTTATTTAAAATATATATTTTAAATAAATTTATTTGAAATACGACCGAGCCCTGAAGTATAGTCATGGCGCATTGGTAGCGCCATTTTCTAACACTGTCAAATGATACTCCTATTCTCTGAGCTAGCTCTTCTAGTTTATTTCTTTTAGAGTATGAAGTTTCCTCAAACACCTTTACTAACTCGTTCCACTGATCATCCATGAATATCCTTCTACTGTTCCACACTTCATTCAGCGACATTTCCGTTTCACTTGTGAGATCGAATTCAGAACCCATTTTTTCCTAAAATGAGAGTATATTAAAAATAATAAAAGAAATTATTCTAGTTACTAGTATATACAATAAGAATTTTATTTTAGACCGTACATGTATTTTATATATATATATATATATATTGTATATACAC
>NW_017297166.1:1068392-1069640 GCF_001594075.2 Trachymyrmex cornetzi | reverse complement strand
CACGCACGCACGCACGCACGCACGCATATATACAGCGTATTCAAAAAGTCTTGGACCCCTTAAATATTTTGAAAAGTATTTATCAAAAAAATGTTTTATACAAAAGTTTAAGTTTTTATTTAAGGACTTTTTGAACACCCTGTGTGTATATACAGGGTGCTTGGAAAGTAATGATAAATTTTTTGCATAGGAGCAGAATGGACTAAACTGAGAAGAAAAATCCTCTACCATTTTACGATTCTAGCAATAGTTAAAAAGATATTTATTGCTCAAAATTGTCGAAAATTGGTTTTCAATAATTTTTTACTCAAATACTATCAACTTTACTGCAAGAGACAAAAATTATTTATTTTCTTCTCATAGAAATCTAAGAATTTTTTTAGAATTTTTTATCAACTTTTTCTTATTTTTACCAACATAAAAAAATACGATATTAAAAAATTCTGAAAAAATTCTCAGAACTTTATGAGGAGAAAATAAAAAATTTTTGTCTCTTAGTTTTTCTATATATATATCTTATGTCCCCCTCGAAGTCACAAAACATTTTTCTCTAAAATGCACTGTTCAAAAGAAATTTGAGGTCATAAAAAATGGGACACTCTGTATATATGCTTCTTAATATTACAAAGAGAATTTATTAAGTAAAATTGTAAAAGATTACTTTATTATTTTGCAGGAACACATATTCAACATATTGAATGCATTAGAGAAGGATGGGAAAATATTCCAAAATATAATAAAAAATATGATTATCTCTTTAGACATTTGGCCAAGTACTTACTCAAATATGTTCATATAGAAAACAAGAGTGAAAATCTTCTTTGATGTTGTGAAAGAAAATGTATCCACCTCTATATAATGTTCAGAATTAAAAAGGATATTGATTAAAAGAATATCATCTATACATTTGAACATTAATATCTGTACAGTATTTATTCAGTAAGTTTTCTTTGCAATATATTAAGAAGAATATATATATTTTATGACATACTTCAAATATATACAATATACATATATATATTACATTTATACATAATATAAAATTAAAAAATATAAATTTGCATTAACTTGGAATATTTGTTTATAGAAACCAATACATAACTTTGCAGAAATACTTATTTATAAAATAGTCTTGAAATCCATGAATATTCGTTAAATTATTATTTATTAATTAAATAAATGCATACTTTATAACACACACACACACACACACACACACACACACACACACACACACACACACACACA
>NW_017297166.1:1059860-1068212 GCF_001594075.2 Trachymyrmex cornetzi | reverse complement strand
TCGGTTAAGAGTTAACCGTCAGTTGTGAAACTGGGCCTAAATCTTACACAAAATAAAACATATATCAAAGACAAAGCCATATACTATATGTTGAGAAATAATAAACTTTTCTTTTTTTCTTTAATTATAATGCAGTTTGATATTTAATTCCTTAGTGATTTTTTTCAATTAGAAGTTATATAATAATATAACAGATAGAGGAGGAGTTTTATTCCTCAATATAACGGATTTTCTAACTTCACACGCGTATTATCTTAAATATTTAATAATTTAGTAACTAGTTTAATATAGCCGAACGACACTTTTTTTCTGCTAGATTTATTCGATTCATAAAACAACGCATTGAGATTGGTATATTTTTTATCAGTGAATAATTACAGATAGTATTTTTCGCGTTTGTGTACACATGCATGTGCTGAGATACATATGCACTCGTTCAACTTCTCCGCGACCACGTGATCAAACTTATAATACGAATTGTGTGTAAAAGAAGCACGTTATTACTCACAGTATTTGCTGCACTTCTTGAAGATTGATCGTAATTTTAACTCACGGCACGATATGAAATGAACGCGAACTTAACGTAACCTCACTTTCGTGTACTCACCAAATGCATTGAGTGCATTCGGTACGACGATCGCTCTCTGAGCACTCGGTGAGCTCTTGTATCTGATCGGTCTATATTTTTAGATTTAACGGTATATGCCAGATTCAGAATGACAATCTCCAGAGAGAGATTTCTCTCTGCAACCGCTCACTAAAATCTACTGTATACTGGATGACACTGTGTGGCGTGTGCCTTCCAACAAGCGAAGCGACACAAGTGACACGTCACACCGGTCACACGGTGTGACAAGAGGTGCGTTCCGTATCGCGCATGATGTGCATGATGCATCCATTGTCCTTGTTTAACGTTTGGTGAGCAACAAGGATAAACGATGCATTATGCGCATCATGCGAGAAACGGAACGCACCCCATGATGGAAGAATTACATGAGGTCTGTTCTTTTTGGCTGAACTTTTGCGTTAGTTTATCTTTCTTCCTTTTCTCTCTAGCAGGAAGGAAGAGGAAGAAAGATGAACTGGTGCAGAAGTCCAGCCAAACCTGAATAATCAATTTTTTCAAAGCACTGTCAAGATCTCCAGTATAACCTCAAAACAAGAACAAGATATTAATCGAATTGAAGCCTCTGCTCCCCGAGGAGGTTATTCATTACATCGAATGATCCGTTATTTCTGCATCGCACTGTGAGACTACATGAATCGGAAAACCAAATAAGGGGAAACCAAAAGAAGAAGAAGAATAGTCAATTTTAACCATTTTGACTTAAATCTAGATTAATATCTTGGTTTGCGGTGCAGAGCGACGCTTTTTTCAGCTAGATTCATTCGTTTCCAACAAAAACGCGTCGAATGAGCCTAATTTCATCGATTTCTGAGTTGACGTAGCTAAAGTAAACACCCGATACGAATACGCTAACTCTGAGAGAAGATAAATTAATTTCCATTGGAAAAGAAACAAAAAAGCGACTCTCTGTTTCCCAAGGAGACTCTATAACAGTCTAGCACTTTGACCTTTATAAGAGAGGTCGGAAAACTAACCATATAAGAAGAGTTATCTGAAATAAATATTTTGGAACATGCGCTCGACTAAAGGCATTATTCAAATGGTACAAGCCTCTAAAACATACCTTTTGAACTTTCTCCAGACCATGTCAAAGGTATATCTATTTTTATCTATAAATTAAAAAAATATACATTTATTATTAGGTCAAACTAATGATTAGTAATCAGATAATGATTTAATAATCAGATAATGTAAGACAATACTGTTCAAGATTTGTAGATTTATAATTCTTGCTAGAGATAAAAAAGGAAAACCAGTAAGCATAAACGTTGATACAAATATCTAGAATTACAAATTTCGAACAGCACTGTTGTAAGAGATATTGGTTGTGTTCTAAAATTTACTGCCAATACTGAAAATCTATAGTTTACGTTAAGGGCACTATAGATTTTCAGTACTGGCAGTAAATTTTGGAACACAGCTATTGAGTGCATTCCATTTCACACATGATACCTATAATATATTATTTTATCCTCCTTTAATATTCGGTGAACAAAAAGAATAAAATAATACAATGCTCATCATGTGTGAAACCTAATACACTTATTGAAACACTGGATTATTTTATAAAAAAACATGTTATTTATTCTAGTCTGGAGAAAAACGCAGATTTATTGATATCCATAATGACAATTCTTTTGGAAAGTATGCTATAGTCCAGCCTTGGATAGTTTCTGAAAAAGTTACTGTACCTGCATACATACCCCAGCCATCCTACAGTCAGTCTATGATACCCAAAAAAGGGCCAGCAATGCCTGAGATCAAAGATGAATATCAAATAGAATGTATGAGGCATAGTTGTAAATTTGCTAGTCGCATTCTGCGTCAAGCTGGCGCGTTAATCGAGGTGAATTATTTCCTACATATTATATAAAAGTCCAGATTCATGTTGCCTTGGTTATCAGCTTAAAATCACAAACAAATTTTTAGATGATGAATGTGGCGAATCTGGAGTTATGTACTGATAATATCTGAAAAATATGCACAAGCCTTGGGATCACAAGTTTCATAAACCGAATAAGAAGAGTTCATATAAATTTATTGTTCACTAAGCAATTAAAATCTGTGTAAGGATTATTATATGTATGTTGAAAATCAACATATAATTAAAAAATATTTTTTAAGAGTAACACTTATTTATATATATATATTTTTTTCTTTTTGGTTTTTGAAATGTATCCCCAGGAATTTTATTAATAGCTTTCAGATATACACATCTATGCATTAAATATTATAATAAACAAAATATAAAATAAAATTAATATATGCTAGCCAGGTATTACAACTGATTTTCTCGATAAACAAATACATGATATGATCATTGGTAACGGAGCTTATCCCAGTCCACTCAGCTACCATGGCTTTCCCAAGTCTATATGTACAAGTGTTAACAACATCGCTTGCCATGGTATTCCAGACAATAGGCCTTTACAAGAAGGTGATATACTCAATGTTGATATAACAGTGAGTAGCTTTATTTTTTAAAAGAAAATGTAATCTTTTTTCTGTTCGATAAAATGTTACAAGTTCTTTAAAAAGTCAATATTTTTTGTTTAAGTAGGTATATCTTAATGGTTATCATGGCGATTGTTCAGCTATGTTTCAAGTGGGTGAAGTAGACTCAGAAGGCAAACGATTGATAACAATCACAGAATTGTGCTTAAAGTCAGCTATTGAAATATGCAAACCAAACGAACATTTTTATAATATTGGTAATATGTATATCATTAAAATCTGAACCTATTTGTATATGTTATTTTTGGCACTGTAAAATCTTTCTATTTCTTTCCAGGTAACGTGATAGAAAAGACAGCAAATGAACACAATTTGAACGTAATACCTGCATTTTTGGGTCATGGTATTGGAACTTACTTTCATGGTGCTCCAGATATTTATCACTTTGGTACAAATGAAAATATTCCACTAACATTAATGCATGTTAACATACAGATAACATCGACATATAGTACTGGACGGAGCATGCGGCGAAATGTCTAATCTTTTGTCTTGCGAACCTAGAAAGAGAAAGGTTTGGGCACGGAACTTCTACTATTGTCCTATTGATCAAATTCTCTTTTTACTATTATCCTATTTGTCGTTACTACTCCAACATCGTTCTATCTTTTTCTAGGTCTGTTAAGATAGTTTCGATGCTAATGCTCCGTCCAGTACTATATTTCGATGCAGATGACCATTAAGAAATTATCTGAGTCGTTTTTTATAAAATAATTTTTATATAAAACATTTCTCTCAGAATAAATTGCTATGTACTGTAAATATGTCAAACCGTCACTAATATTTCATGCTTATTTTTTCTGTTTTGTAGCAAATAATTTTCCTGGGAAAATGAAAGCAGGTATGACATTTACTATCGAGCCTGCTTTGAGTCAAGGATCGATTCAGACCATAATTCTAGAAGATGGATGGACAATTTGTACAGTCGACGATTCTAGGACAGCTCAAGTCGAACACACAATTTTAATAACAGATACTGGATGCGAAATACTAACACTTTAGTCGCTTTAGTTTATGATCGGTATCATTACTATTTATACGACAAAGGATCCATTGAATATATGTATTATTTTTAGTGCACATAAAGCCATGTATAAATTAATTTGTATATGTCGTTTTAGTCTTGTGAATATCTATGTTTTTACGTGTTAACAAAATAAAAATTAAAAAAAATTTATTATTACAATGAAAATTAGTATAGTTACTAATATTAATAGTTTCTTATTTCTTATATATGTAATGTACAATTAACGAAAACTTTTTTCAAATTCAATTAAAAAAGAATAGATACTTTCACCCTATAATTTTTTTTATTATAACTTATTTTGAAAGAATACGAAAACATTATAATTTTATAGAATTGCGGGTCCCCAATAACTTTCTACGTCTATCGGTCCTTGTATTTCGATTCCTTTTTCTTTCGTAACAATACCCAAATGATACTGAAAGAGCGAAGTAAATCATTAACAATTTAAAATTATTGATTACGCATACACGAATTTTGATAGTTTAGTAGATACCTTTGGGAAAGATCTTGCATCTCTGTAGAAAAGAACTTGATTTACTTTGTATATAAGTTGAATAGCTTCTTCCTTGCTCATTTGGCTATTTTCCTCATAAGCTTTTCTCAGAATAGGTGTTGCCATATAAGCGCCATATCCAGTTGCAATAACAGGATCTTTGTAAGCTGTTCCAAGCTTATCTACAGTTGCCAAAAATCTGAAAGGCAAAATCATGATTTATGCTAAATCTAAAGATACAAATTGCTTATGTTGAAGGGATATATTGGATATTTACGGTTGTCCATCTTCCAAACCGGCAATGACAAAATTGTTCCAAAACGGATCAAAATTTGATCGTCTGTTGTACATGACACGTGTCAACCAACAATGCAGCGCTTTCGGCTTCAAACTAAATCCATCATCCAAGCATTGTTCTTCCAGACTAAAACAAAAGTATTGATGTAAAATAATAGTATCTTTTAATACTCGTAAAAAAATTTAATATGCTTAAGGAGAACTTTATACCCAGAAGAATCAAAAAGAAACATGTTGGATAAAACTTACAGCGTCAGATTGCTTGGTTCAAAAAATTGAAAACGCTATGTAGACGCTACACCCTTTTTATGCATTTTTACTCTAGCGTCAATTTTGATCATTCATACAATCTATTTTAATGCTGAAAATGTGCATCAGGATAAAAAGGCACTTAACCATTTGATACTCATTTTCAAAATAGACTATATAATCAATATCAAAATTGACGCTGGATAGAGAAAACTGTATGAAAACAATGTATACAAGATGATTTCACTGTTCTTCAGTCTCATCAAATGGCATTATAGAACAATTTTTGGAAACATTTATTAATTTATCTTATGTAGTAAATCAAGAACAGAATATTAGAAAAATAAAGACGTGTAAAAAAACTAGAATAATTATCACTTACATCTTTCTTTCCACATAACTCTTGATACATTGAAAATCTGCATAATCTCCAGATGCACCAAGAATGATGTTATCATTAACTTTCATAAGACGCTCTAGATTTCTATAGCGAGCGAGAGATCCATAAGATCCTAAGATATCCGCTGATATAACGACTCCGTCTTTAAATTGTATACCAATGACAGATGTACCAGTCGTTATAGGAGATCTGCAAATAATAGAATGAATTAGAGTAGAACTTGTCAAGTCCTTATGCCATTTCGGAAATTTATCTAATAAAGTCTCAAGTATTTTGAATTTTACTTCGTTAATTTGTTCCATAAGACAGAAGATGACATGCGAGATTTACATAGAGATGTGCAGGTTATATACAAAAAACTGTATGCAAACTGATGAAACATCAGTTTATAAATTATAATTAAAACGTACTGTGATTTTTGGAATCCACCGGTGCCGTTCTGGGTGCCCGGAAAATGATAAAATGCACCAGGAGATGGCCCATTTTGCCACAGAGGCAAAAAGCAAGGATCTTTACTGGAAAACGCCATTATGATAACTAGTGTACGAACGTCGAACAGTACGAAAGTATCGAGATGAATGTGATCCAGTATCGATATATCTCTGATATAAGTACATCTCGATCCGCTTTCCGAGTATCGTTCGGAGTATCGATATTTACTTAAGAATCGACAGGAGTGTCGAGTCAACTCAAATGCCCGTTTCTACCGTAATTCCTTCTACATTATAATGGGATTTTTTGCATTCTTCCAAACTTGATTTTTTCTAAAACAATGCGAAAATTGTTCCATTAATTATTTCTGATGTTTTCTCAAAATTATTAATTATTATTTTGGTACACTAAAAAGTAATTTTACAAAAGAAAGAAAGATATATGGACATATTTCTTGTATAATTATACATGTTTATGAATATTTATGCGTGTTTAAGTATGTTTATACATACTTATATATATTCATGTATAAAAAATTTTTTAATGGGGCTTCAATATCGAAATAACATATTTAATTATAACATACAGAATCTTATTTAAATTATGTAATCGTCTTTATTTTCTAAAACTTTGAAGTTGATATGGCATTTTTAGAAATGAGCAGTTTTTATATTTGAAAGATTATACAATAATATATAATATATATATTTTGAAATTTTTAATCATACATTTTTATTAATGCAATTGTTCCTAATATGTCTTTATATATATTTTCTATTTTAATTTTTCTTCGATCCTCTCTCTCTTTTTTACATCATGTTATTAACATTACATTTCATAATTACATAATTTTACATTATGCTCTATTAACATTATATTTCATAATTATTTCAAATATAATATATTTGTCATCAACCACACATAAGCATAATTTTAACACATAATCCGCATATTATATAAAGTTTATATCGCAGATGTCGTAAATTAATTATATTTTTATAATCTAAATATCGACAAAAGGAACAATTAATCTGCGAACGAGCGAGCGTTAAGCACGTTCTAACGCTTTTTGTCAGTAATTAATTGGCATTAATATATTACCTATTACTAATATTATTTATATATTATATTTATTAATGATTCATATATAAAGTTAATCAAAAGGAAAGGTAAATCATCACTATTGATAACGCAAACGCAATATTCGAGAGTAATTGCACAGACGATGAATCCGGTACTTGGTTTCCCTCTGATGATATTGTGTTATTTGCCAATGCTGCGTTAATGGATTTCATTAAAGGGTAATCGCGTCCATCAAGCAAAGCCATATCACCGTGCAGCAATGAGCATTTGCCTCGGAAATCATCCGTGTCGATACTCCATACCATAACACCCGCCAATTTCTGCCTCTTTGCATATTCCACCTAAAAGAGTACATTAGCATCAGAATTATTTAACGTTGATATTTTCTTCAAATGTTAAAACTTGCGCAAATAAAAATAGGACTGCATAAAGTGGAATTAAGTAAATATATATATATATTTTTTTTTAATTTCTCGAATCATTTTTTTTAACAAAGTAAAAAAGGATTTATTATACTTTACATAATTTCAAAAAAATGCTAAATATTACGAGACTT
The DNA here is from genome assembly GCF_001594075.2 of Trachymyrmex cornetzi. Taxonomy (NCBI): domain Eukaryota; kingdom Metazoa; phylum Arthropoda; class Insecta; order Hymenoptera; family Formicidae; genus Trachymyrmex; species Trachymyrmex cornetzi. Next base: position 1,060,533 of record NW_017297166.1, on the reverse strand, counting down.
TTGAGTAACTACTCTAAAGTTTAGAAACAGAACAGTCAAAATTTATATGAATTATTAATTATAACTTTATTATTATTATTAATTGCATAGTTCAAATAATAGTGGCTATATTATTGATAATATTACGTCGTTTTAAAAATGCTTGTAGTTTCCTGAATCAGTTTGATTTAAGTTATTCTTTCTCTTAATTTTTTCATATGAATTTAAATTTAAAATTGGAGTGCAGCATAAATCGCCACACCTGTCTGTAAAACAGATCATGAGCTAACTTAATCTTTATAATATTGCTTTATAATGTCAAATAACTGTATTGGAGCTGAAGGCAATTGTGCATATATGAAAAAACCCTTAAAAAACTATCGCGTTACATATTTGCATCTTGCAGAACAGCATAAATATGTAAATAATTTAATAAAAATCTTGTATACGTTCACTTGTAGATACTTTGTACACATAATTCCTATAAAAGGAAAAGAATAGAAATATGTAGTATTACTGTCTACAGTGTCAGTTTTGGAGCCCATTTTGTCAGACGCCCATTTTTATTTATCTTATGAAAAAATTAATTATTGCAAATTTGCAAACAATATATTATCAAAATTGTTTATATCATCTGATAGAAGACACTTTTTAATTTGTACTTATGTTTTTAAAGTTTTATTTTTACCTTTTG
>NW_017297166.1:1045523-1059514 GCF_001594075.2 Trachymyrmex cornetzi | reverse complement strand
ATATAATTATAAATGTTTATTAATATTTATGCGTGTTTATGTATGTTTATACATATTTATACATATTTATGCATGAAAAATTTTTTATCGGTTGGGATTTATATATTCATTTCTAAAAACGTGTAATTAAGAAAAAAATCGATTTTCACTAAGAGATTATTTTTTTAAACTGTAGAAAAAATACCTTGGCTATCATGGCTTTGCGATTATCGTAAACTACAACACGATCTTTATTAATCGCATAAGCAGTGTTGCTTATATATATTTACTATTACTGTTACAAAAAAATAGTTATATAATTATTGACTGTCAAAATTATGATTTACAAAAAAAAAAAACATAATGGAAACAACAATTAAATATGATATAAATACATTGTTACATATCAACGGATGAATGATAACCTATTTTCTTAAGTTAAATAACATTTTATTATTTAATTTTTATATGTGTCAAAACGTAAATCGATTTCTGTGGTTCGTTTCAAAATGAACAACGTCCATATTAACGTATGCTCAATAAGTAATAAACTAAATTTGAATTTTAATTGAATACATTTGTTTTAGTTCAGTTGTTTAAATTCCAATCTTTTAATTAAATTAACGACATATTAAGTAAGAACAATAGTGGCTTAAAAAAATTAAAGATAACTCAAATTTGATATAATTTAACATTACGAATTTAACAGCTTAGTGTATGTGATCAAATAGCGAAATACCTCGTTGAATCCCATAAAGCCTTCTTCAGACGTATAAGGTCCTTTGAATCCGGTGTCCATACTAGGTAGGCCAATCGGATTTATCTTAGGCGTTTCTGGTACAGTTATAAGAACAAAAGTTCTTCCGTACATCGCTAGCCCTAAAACTAATTTCTCGGGTGGGGCTCCTTGTTGTAACAAATACGTAATAGTATGTTCCTACACGGTGAAAATTAAATCACTGTACGATTATATAATTATGCTTCACATTATGTAATAATCACATCAATATAAAACACTAAATATTAAATAAATGTAAAATTAATGTAAACTAACAGAAAATTTTTATCAATGGTTTTTGTCTTAAAATTTTATTCTTAAAATTTAGAAGAAAAAGAAATGAACGATGAAATATATTCTAAAAATTATAAACAATTATAAAGAGAAATGATTGAAGACGGAATTAATAACTTTGAAAATTACTTGAACTAATAAAGGCTCAAAATTTCAAACGAAAGAGAATAAAATAAAAATAGTTGTAATAAATCAACGCGGTTATCGCAACGTAAAAATTGTTTTACAATTTATTCTTATCTAATATGCATAACTTGTAGACGTTTCGACTATTTTTTTTGTCTTCTTCAGTATAATATAATAATAAAAATTTTTAATCGAATTAATAATAATTTCAGTGAGCTGTAACTTTAATTTATGTTCTGTTCTAGTAATTTTTATGATATCAACGTCAATTCAGCAAGAGTTACACATGTATGCTTCTTATTTTTTCTCTTATTTTAATATTTTATTTCTCTTAAAATTTTCATCTTTTAAAATAAAACGATGATTGACTAATTTATTTATGGAGTCATGATAAGAATTGTACAAATTTAGTTAAGTATTTTATTAATTTACTTTGGAGTACTTTTATAATATAAGGTGGCTAGACGTTACTATTGATTTTTTTACAACATGTCTGTGCATATATATGTACAGTAATATTTCTACGAATATCATATTTCTTACCACATCTAATCGATCTTTGCTTCGCAGTGGTGAATTTGGAAGAACCTGTTTGTTCCACGCTCCGTGATAATCATAGGCCATCACATGAATGTAATCAAGATATTTAGAAATTTTGGGAATATCATATGCCACATCGATAGTAGAACTGATGGCACTTATGGCTGCGGTTAACAAAAAACGATGTTCTCTAAAGGCATCCTTCAATTCCTATCGCAAGATAAATAATGGATTTATTTTTTATGTTAACATACAAATAATAAAATATAATATTTTTACCTGCACAAGACTAACAAAATTCTGTTTATCATGCGGAGCACCTCCTCGACTTCCAGGGAATTCCCAATCAAGATCCAGTCCGTCAAATCCGTACATTCTGTTGCGAAAATTTAATAAAAAAAAAAAATTATAAAATATCTAACAGTATAATTGATGACAACACAATACAGATAAAATCAATCAAAATGTAGATCAAAATTCAATTTTAATTATCGATAGATATTGTAATGTTTAACTGAATCATAGATTGTAACCATTGCATATAACAAACTTTTTTCTGATCAGTAAAGAAGGTTTTACTTAAAGAATTGACTTTCTATAATGAAAAGATAACATAGAAGAAGGACATGGAAGATAAATACATCGCAGCGAACACACTTGAGAAACTCAACAGTACTAGCGATGAAAATCCTCCTACGATCCGGTGAAGAAGCCATTAGTGAATAATTTGTGCTGCCTTCATTCCATCCGCCAATACCCAGCGATACTTTTAAACCTTGATTGCGAAGCGTTGTCATTTTTCTGTAGTTGCCTATTCCTATATTCATCCAGATATTTCCAAATTATGTTTATAAAACTTTAATTCCAGCTTAATATAATTCGAATTATCGAATATATTAAATCAGTTATTAATAATTTTTTGTGGATGGGCGACTCTATTTAAAATCACTCTTTTTTATTTTACAATATGCTTGGTTCAATTTTTATGAAACTGACCTATGATTCACTAGAGGGTAATTACTTATAAGATAATTTAATTACATTTTATTTGAATATGAAATCAAAAATAAAAAATTCAAAATGATGAATCCATTAAAGGCGGAGAGATTTAAAATAATAATTTGATTATTATATAAAATACGATTTCAGGGAGTTTTTAATTGTAATGTAACAACAAAATTTTCAGTTTCGCTTTATTTGAAGCTTATCTATACTATACGCAAACACAATTAGTAAAGTAAATGTACTATAGTTAATGGACAATTAGTAGACATAATCCAATTTGTTGGACAAAGTGGTACAAAATTTTAAATACTAAACTTTTAATGATATGTACGCTTCTAAATAAATTTGTTTACAAGAATTTAATAATCAATTTATTTAGAATCGTACATATTATTAAAAGCTTAATATTTTAAATATTTTATTACTTTGTCCGACAATTGGTTTATGTTCACTAACTGTACATTTACTTTACTGATTTCTAAAATGACTTCTAAACTCTGATTATGAGCTCTGTAACACTAGATCCTCTTTAATGAAGTATTAGAGATTACTTTTTGGTTGAAATTCAACATTTTTAGGCTATAATAATTAAATGATATCAAGAACCCTCTAAAATTGAGTTTCACGATGCTCAGATTTTTTTGAAATTTAAATTTTAGAATTCTGAGAACACAAAATCAAATTCAGCGACTCCGCAAACTCTTAGAAAACAAGGTTTCCTTTAAGTTTCTTTGTTAGAAAGCTCTCGTCTTCAAAGAATTAATTAACAACTTTTCTGACAATTTAATGAATTATGTATTAATTGTCCCTTTCTTACTCCATTTCTTTAGACACAACATTCAATCTTTATTACAACTCGCTTAATGTTTCTTTAATCATTTTGAAAAATTTAATTCTTAATTAGTTAACTTTCTACGATAATTCATAATTATTATAAAATTGGATATAAGCTTGATAACACATTAAGATTGTTATTACCATCTTTTTCCATATCTGCCCAAGGATCGAGACTTCTTATCGTCCAGTCCGAAATATTTAAACCAGCAAATGCATAAATTAAGTGAGTACAGTGTTCCGAGCGGAGATTTTCTAAGGAGAATGCTCCATTTCCTTGCCTATAGGCAGCCCAAGATGCGACGTAGCAAACGACGACCTTATCATGTTTCGGTCTTATGAGTCCTATAACATAATATTGACATTAGTATATAATATAATATATTGACATCATTATAATTAAATTCAACAGATTAATTTTACAAACGACACTACTTTGAGATCCTTACTTTTGAAAAAATTAAAATAATTTAATTTATTAATACGATTATTAATATAATTATTAATATAATTATTTTAAAGCATGAGTATATACTCATTTAGAATAGAATTAATCTTCAATGAACGTAATTATTATTGTTGCAGCTAAACACAAAATTATAACTTTTGTAAGATTGCCTTTTATACTACAATCAATACGGTATATTAATAAGTATAATACAAAATCGTTAATGTGTGTTAAAACGACTATTTTAGTTTAGAAAAAATCTTTTAATCGTAGGTATTAATTTATATACTACACTCACAAATTAAAAATTGCTTATGAAAGTAATTACAATTACTTTGTCTTTTACAGTTTTATTTTTATTCAAAACATATTTAAATTGATTGCCAGTAAATCGCGAAAATTGTATATCCGAGCGCACATTCAAGAAACTAAATGAATTCTTAATAAAGAAAAATCGATACTAAATGAATCAAAGAACTCGTAGATAGAGCAATAATGGAATCTATTTTTGCGACACTCTGTATATACATTCGCGAGCGAAAATGTCGCGTCCTCATTGTGCGGCGTGCCGGCTTTTACTTTCGCTTGTTAATATGTAAGTAAACGCTGGTATTATTCATACACGCTAACCGAGTGTAATATTATACGACATTGTTATTGCACAAGTACAATATACATATTAATCATAAATAGACTTAGTAAGAGGCGAACTCACCGTGAACGTCGTACGTTCCAAAAAACAAAATTGTAAGAAGAAGTGCCACGTCACTGAAGGACATCGTAGCGCGCTAAAACTTCTTCGATGCGTTATATTAAATGCGTCGGATAATAATCTGGAACGTATCTCGAATTAAAGAACCATTTACAATATCGTACTTCAAGTACAGTAAACGTCGAATCTTGCGTTTAATGCTAAACTGCGTATCGCTAATTTTTATTTCAGATTTAGCACGTCTTTCTATATCATGACTTTAATTCACTGCGTTACTTGATAAGATTATAGGTACGCGATAATCGAAGTTATACAAGGAATAAATTCCTAACGTTAGCGATGCTTATAATCAGACCTGTTTTCTAAATCACTCGCGATAGCGAAAGTTTCATATTCTTTTTGTATTTATTGTAGGTAGACACTAAATGGCGTTAATGGTTTTATAATGAATGGCGTTTATATTAATCACCCCGATATCGTCGATTACGCACAGTTAAACGGTACACCGATTCGTTTGACTGCAGTCTGCAGACTGTTGGGCCCCAGATATGCTCGCGTCAACCAGGCCCACGTCACTTTCACTCGTAACTGTTCATTCTCGAGAGACGAGGAGAACGACCGCGAGAAGGATACACTTAGAACCTGTTGTTATTATTGCCGGAAATTCGCTTTGTCCTTCGTGCGGATTCTCGTTCGATTTTCTGATATAAATAACATAACATTATCTGCGCATTACTTTATGCGTGAGCCATGCATGTGCTTTATAAATAGAACAACGTACAGTCAGTACATTGCCCAAAAAAGGAAAAAGAGGAAGGCGGAGAAAAAGCAGAAGAAGGAGAAGGAGAAGGAGAAGGAAGGAGAGAAAGACAAAGTGAAAAAAAAGACACAAAATTTAAATAAAGAGGAAATGAGAATGCAAGCTAGAAATCAAGCAAAAGGAAATAGGAAAAAGAAAAGGGAAATTGAAAGATCAGAAGAAGGATCAGAAGGAGGGACGACAGGAATATAGAAAGAGAGTAAACTCGAAAATGTAGAACGATGGCGCTCATTGCTGTGTATTGAGATACGTATATCCTCCCATTGCATTAAGATAACATATCAAAAGGAGTATAGGAAATGGAAATAGAATGTTTCCTTTTATTAATGGCAGGATATTAAACTGATATTAATAACATAAAAGCTCTCTTTTTATTCCGTTAAATAATAGATTCTAAAATGATAGATTCTATAATAAATAATAGATTCTAAAAAAATTTTATAAGATGGCAAGAAATAATTTTTCAAAATGATTCTTCTTATTAATAACAGAAATTTTAAACTGGTATTAATAATAACAATAAAATTTCTGTTTTTTTATTAATCACAGATTCTTAAAAGACATTTTGCTTTTCGGTAAGACAGCAAGAAATAATTTTCAAAAGTGTTTCTTTTGATATAGCGGAAATTTTTAATTGGTCTTAATAATGTGAACGAAATCTTTCTTTGCGAAATAATAAAATCTGAAAAAAATATTTTTCTTTTTGATAAAGTGGCAAGAAATAGTTTTTTAAAGTAACTCCTTTTGTTGATGATAGGAATCTTAAACTGATCTTAATAATATGAATAAAATTCTTCTTTTTTTTTATCAAATAATACATTTTGAAAAGACATTTTTTAAGATAACAAGAGAAATCATTTTCTAAAATCTGTGTGCAATTAAAAATTAACCACTCTTTGTACAAACTAATAACATTTTCAATTTACATATAAGAAAAATAAATAACTTTTTAATTAGAGTAGGATCTTGGTGAACATAATAATAATAATACGTTGCAGCTAAATATAACATTGTAGCTTTTACTTGTTTGTTTTATACATATACGATAATCAATACATTATATTGATAAAGTATACAGGCAGTAAGCTGCAAAAACAATTATAATATTTTGGAAAGAGTATTTCACGGCTCCATTTTGAGTAATAGTTTCGTTTAACCATTGTAAATAAAAATCCACACGAGAATAAACACCCGCTGTATTCGGACGAGCACATCCTTCGCCCCAAGAGACAATACCGACTTGCGTTCCATTGCATAACAATGGCCCACCGCTGTCACCCTGAAAATTCAAAATGCTGCAGTAGAATCTGGATGCAAAAAGTAAAACTTCCGTTTAGTGTAAAAATGATTTATTAAAAGAAATGTGGGCTGTTAATGTGAGTCCCAATTAAATTAGAATAAAATTCTGTTATAATTAATATCATTTTTTGTTTTTAACTTATTCTTAGATAAGTATCGAAATTGTGAAACAATTGTCGTCATGATTTTTTTAATTGGCCCGATATTTTTACAATTGACGTTTCTCTCAGTTTATCTATTATGAGGTATAGCAAAGTTTTTTCGTATGATTTTCAATGTCAAAATTTTGATTTTCATTATCAAGCTTAACATGGTTAAAAATTCATAAGTAATGAGTTTATATTTTAAATTAATTCTTAAGATGTTATTCTTTTATTTTAAATAAATAAGAAAGCTTGAATAATTGTAATTTTCCTGGGACATGATTAAATATAAATTTTATCAATGTTCTGTATTGATCTCTCTAATAAGTAGGTAATGTAAGTCCAGGGATTTTTAACGAAAAACATTACAAAACGTTATTTTTTATTAAAAATCTTTGTAATTATCTTTGTAATTATCATTTTAAAATGATTTTAAGAAGTCCTTAAAAATACCTGTGAAATGGAGAAAAAATGCTCATAGCAAATATTCACGAGGACAGAATCAACACAAGAGTATTGTTAGAAGAACGTATTCATGAAAAGAAATTTCTGAATTAATCTGATAATGTCTCAAGACATTCAGAATTTTCTATAAACTCGAGCTATTTAAACTTCATAAGAAGCGCAAATAGACCTGAAGAAATTAGATTTTGTAAAAATAAGGAGAGGAAACCACTTTGCTATCACATTTAAATAGTTACATATCAGACTTGACTATAACTAAAAACAAAAAATAAAATGAAGGCCCACATTACTCCTTTTTTCTAGTTATTCATTTATTTATTATTTTTCTTTAAAAAGATAAGGCCTGATAAGGACATCTTATTGTTTAATCATTTCCAAAGAAGAACTCCATGTACGGGATGTTCCACCTAAGAGCATCTGACATATTTCGCTTATTTTTGATGATACACGAAAATGTTTCAGATGAAAGTAGAATGGTTTCGAGGGAGACGTATTTTGGTCATGTTGTCTTTTAAGTGGAAGCGTCAAAAAGGTTACCTCCACTTTTTCAACGAAATTGTATAATTTTTTTTACACAATAAGATTCCTCTAGTTATTCTGCGCATAAAAATATTAAGGTAGTGATATCAAAAAACCAATAATTTACGAGATATTTTATTCTGTCAAATGTTGGTATAAAATATTAAATATCTCGTAAACTATTGATTTTTTGATAATCGTATTTTAATACTTTCATGAATAGAATAATGACGTGACCACCATTGGTGGAATGAAAACATATATTTGCTTATTTAAAAAATTATCCATTTTGCATACAGATTTTTTTAAAGTAATTATGTGTTTTCATTCCACCAATGATTCATCTCATTATTCAGTTCATAAAAGTGTTAAGGTACGATTATAAAAAAATTAACAGTTTACGAGATATTTAATATTTTATGCTAACATGTGACAGAATAAAGTATAAAATATGTGTTAAACTTTTTGACGCTTCCACCTAAAAAAAAAAAAAACAACTTGACCGAAATACGTTCTCCCTTGAAACCGTTCCACTTTCATATCTGAAACATTTTTTCATGATATTTTTTGAATATTTTTTGATGATATATCAAAAATAACCGAGTTATTTCAGATGCTCAAGTTAGGTGGAACACCCTGTATATGTACGAATGGATATTATATATATATATATATATATTTTATATATATATATTGTATATCTATATCGGTATATATATAGATATACAAAATTTAATACAAACCTGACAGGAGTCGCGACCACCTTCCAATACACCCGCGCATAATTGCTTTTCTTTGTGCACATTCGGCATAGGACATTTGTCAGGCGAGATTAATGGAATTCGAACGTGTCGCAAATACGTACCGCTTCCTTGCTAACAATAAGCCACGAGAAAATTAAAGAAATATATTATTCATTGGTCAATTACAACCTCTTGTATTTCTTCTTGTATTTTATTAAATTGTGCCATGTTTTCAAAGTGAATTATTAATTTAAATAAATTTCTTTTTTAAAGAAAAACGCGATAGGAGATTCTAAAATGAACTAATAAAGAATGGATATTAAAGAATAATTGATGAAGATTAGATGTATCGGAAAAAGTTTGCTTTAAACGGAATTTAAAATTGTTCTATCATTATTTCATGATGGATCAAACTCTTCCTATAATGCTGGAAAAAAGAGTTTGTATATCCATTTTTTATTGGTTTACATTCACAAAAAAAAATGCAAGATGTTTCTTCCATCATTATATTATCCTCACTTATGTGCTGTATTTAAATAAAACACTTTGTAAACTTGCTTACGTTTGAATCGGGTACGTGTCGACCCCATCCAATCGCGACACAATCCTCCGTGTATTTCTGGAATATATCCGTGATGTACACCGGCGGAAGCGTAACGTATTGGACGTACGCGTTTCTATAAAGAGGTCTCTTCAGCTGTAAAAGCGGGGCATGTATGACAGTGCAAGGCCACTCACAGTGATTACAAGGTTTGCTCTCTTTATTATCGACACAAAATTATATACACGGCATAAACAGTCACCCTGAACAATCCAATATCGTTTCGCATGTCCGAGAATCGAAACTCTGCGTGCGGCAATGTCTTGTCTACCAATTCCACCTGCATGGAACCCCAACTTGGTAAATACACGTAGGTCGCGCCGGCTATCACATAGAAATGGCGTGGATTCTCCGCTGCCCACGTGCCATCGAGCAACCGTCTTTAAACAACGACGAGTTAATTATACACCTTGGTTTTTTTTTGTCACCTAAACAACGGAGCGATGTGAGGAAAAGTGGAACGCGATCAGACGTGAAACCTAATGGCAGAACACTTTTCTTATTAAACAATATCGTTGGGTTCAATGATTTTACTTTGTGTGTGTTGAATGTATAACTTATAGAAGGAAAATACTAAGAATTTTGGGATATATGTAATATTCACGAAATTATGAAATTTTTTTAAAAGAGTATTTCTTTTTTTTTTTTTAAAGAAGGTTAATACTGTCTTTTTTAAGACAATATAATGAACATAATTTCTCTCTTTTTGTAAACGAAGTATGAAGAAACAAAATCTGCATTAATTTTGTATAACAAATAGATTAGAAAATTAAATTTTTGATAAAATTAAAGACAAATGAATAACGAACAATTAAGTGTTAAATTATTATTGACGAATTTATTCTTGTATCAACTAAAGAAAGATAGAATAGAATTAAAATTTATTGAATAAAATTGGTGTTTGATTACGAAAGAGAAGCGATACCGGATATATATTTATTAAAGTCATGTGTTTCAATGTAATTATTAACTCTCTTCCAATTTGTCTCGTTCCCTTTAAATCACTCGTTCTTTTAATATTTTATGTGGCTGTCGTATAAACGAACGTACTGATTGCGCCCCAATTTCCTCTACGTACAATCACGAGCGGCCGAGCTGACACGTAAAACAGAAACTACGTTCACGCGAGTAGTAGTACATCTCATCGCTAGTACACAGCTAATCGATACACAGATAGATACCGCGACAGATATCATTGCCTTAGGATCTAGCGCCGCTAACCTTCTCGTTACTCGTGAAATATATACGCTAGACAGCACATCACTACTCACAGTCAAAAACAAATAAGATATACATACAATTAGAGGGGATGAACGGGACGGAAGGGGCGAGACAAAATTCGCTTTATAATTGATAAGCCAGTTGTCAACAGGCAGTTATTCTTATATCCTGATCGCTGATACTCTTTGATGTCACCTTCCAATCCTGTTCACCCAGTTGTTGCTGTATAGTTGAAAGAAGGATTGCATTCAGTAGCGAAAATATAAGTCCGAATGTTCCGCGTATATTTCACATACGCGATATAAATTACCTACCAAATACATTTAGGACTTATGCATTACAGAACTGCTGTTCAGAATGCATCTCTCTGTAATATTTATATAATTAATGAATATTTCATAGAGAATGTGTAGATATAAATATCTCTTACAGAGAGACTCAATCTCTCGAAATATATATATTACATATTTTCAAACTAGATTACTGGAAATTTAAATCTGCCGACCTGTTCGGTTAATTTCTCACAAATGGAAGCGATTTACATCTTACAAGACACGTCATTACATCAAACACAAGCCTTATGCTTTTTCTCGTGTGAACACGTTACATACATCTCTGCAGTAGCAAGGAGGTTAAACACGGCCACTAATACCTCATGTAATGTGGTGTAATCCTAAAATGTCTTACCAGGGCATTTGGTTTGGTTTACAAATAGATATAATTACATTTCCAAGACTATACCGGGATGTAATTTATATTTTAGCAGACAAAGTAATTTCTCCCTCCGTGATCTTTTTTACTTTGCAAAACTTACTTTAAATCTAAAGAGATTTAGATCACATAGACAGCTCCGTATTTAAGGATTAATTATACCAAAAAAATGAGAAGATTAATTCTCTCAGCTTCTTGAAAAGTTATAAGTGAAAGCGAAAGTTTAATCTATCTAAAGAAAATTTAACAATATGAGAATATCTTGTATGTTCTAAAAGCAAGTGACAAAAATGTATGACGGTAAAAACATTAAAAAGACACTAAAAATAAAAATGAAGTTTATTTGATAACAAAGGAAATTAATTTAAATCTTTAAGGAAAAGTAATTTAAGAATAGTGTCTAAGGAAAGTAATTTAAATTTTTTCGCGTTTTCAGGGAGCTTAAAATTTATTTGAAGCTTAAGTCATTTTGTACAGCTTAAAAGGAATAAATGCTTTATAGGATCACTTCTTTCAAAGTTCTTTCCAAATTGCAATAATAAAGTGATCCATAAGAATTAAAACAATTAAATAGAAATTTAAATATAAAATTCCAGTATATATTATATATTACAAAAAACGTATATACTTTTTATCTAGATTTAGAAATTTTGATATAAGGCATTTTTGCGTGAAAGAAAGCGACGTTATCAAAATTAATATTATTACAATAACGCAAATGTACATAAATTTATCCCAATTTGTGTGGTAAATATATCACAGAAAAGCATGAAAAGATAAATTCGCTGTACGATGTGGCAGTGTTTCCTAATCATAATTGGCCGCGAAGGCTTTTAGAACGAATAACTTTTATATACACACATCAACTCTTACACATATCAGCAAGTAAGCAAGAGATCAACATCTTAATAGCACTAAATGAAAAAGATCACAGTTAACATTAACACAGAATCAAGCTTAAAGAGTGTCGTGCGTTGCTAACATCTTCGGAGAGTCCACGTGTTCTATTCAGAAAATGTGAAATATTCTCGCTCATTTTTCATCCCATTTTAGAAAGCTATCTTAATTCCGGGATGTAAATTCGGGGGATCCCTTCCTTGTTGAAACATCCCAGGAATGAAGATTGCGTGTTAAGGAGATGGGGCAACAAATACATAGGGCGAACTAAGTGCTAAAGCCCCGGCTAGAGAGAGAGAGACTACACCACCCTCCGCGACAGACATAGCGCAAAATGCGAAACGCAGTCTTGTGACACGCACCTGACCATGCAATGGGCGGCCGACAGGACGAACCTACAGGCGACGTAAGTGCCTCCGCACGAGTGGCTATAAGGTCGGCGCTGCACCGAGACCTAAGAGGAATTGACTTTGAAAAATTCGGATTCGCCGAGTCCGAGTCGAGTCGGTTGCCACCTTAACCCTTGCGCCTAGCTCGAACGAATGCCAAGCATATTCGAGACCGTCTGAATCTCAATTTCACGAGTCATTTTCTCTTGCTTCCCTGGAAAATTCTTCTCAAAATCCTTCACATAATTTTTCAGAATTTCTACATCATTTTATGACTTTATAGAAAATGTTTCAAATATTTTTATACAAATTAGAATAAAAATATTCAAAAACACCTGTCTTTTCTAGAATTTTTTACATCATTTGTGAATTTTATATTATTTTTTATATTATTTGTGAATTCTAAAATAGTCTAAGATTTTTCTTTCTATGATTTCCAAAGAAAATACGTAAAATATGAAGTTTAAAGAATTTTTCAGAAATCTTCATAAATTTTAAAATCTTGAAAATATTATGAGAATGAAATGAAATATGAGATTTTCATTAGAGAGAGAGAGAGAGAGGAGTTTTAACATCTTTTTTATATGTTTACTCTCAATTTGTTAAATCGTGTTAAACCTGTAAGAAAGACGTTTTGTAAAACCTCATTCAAAGATACGTTTCAAATTATATCTATACCTATATTCTATTAAAACTTGGAATAAAATAACATACAACTTTCTATGCATTCTACAACCAAGACAACGCTTAACTATTTGGATTTTGGAAATTGAGATTTCCGGCTGTCTCGAAAGCATTCAAAGTTAGATCACAGTATATATGTACTGTGGTTAGATTGACACGAGCAGTTAAAGTGCATCAGTATACCGTCAGTATATATCGCACAAACGAGAAATTAGAAGTGCCGAAATTGCACGACGTAATTTAGAGCTTCTGTGTTTCATTAATAAAACCAATATATCTCTGATTCAAGTTGGTCCTACACGTGAATACACTCGAAGCTTAAACTGCACAAGACACGTCAGTCAAAATTTCATTTCATCACATCATCGTCGAACGATTTTACTCTGTACTACCGGTTAGAAATTGAAACAGTTTAATACCACGAAAGAACGTTAAAAGACTTTATGGGTCGTTCTCTCTGTTCGCGTTGAATCGTTAAACATTTCGCTCTGTCAACTTTTAGTGTTGATAAAACCATCCCCGACCTCGCAGAGTACACTTCGCGTTACTTCCACGTCATTGACGTCAGAGTCGTCATACTACGCATCCGGTGGAGGTGTGGGTGACGGTACCGATGTTCTTCGCAAAGGTGAAAGGTTAAGGGGCTTGTGTGCGTGAGAGAAATGGGCGCGTCGCACGCATACGCTAAATGGATAATTCTTGATGCTGGTGATCTCCCCGCCGACGATGCGCACCGCCGGCTTTTCAACCGCAGCCTCCCACGGCGTCGCGGTTGTTTCGACA
>NW_017297166.1:1029803-1045482 GCF_001594075.2 Trachymyrmex cornetzi | reverse complement strand
CTGCCGTAAAGGCTTAGCGGGATCCTCCATTTTCTGTGCCACGCTCCGTCAAGCTTTTGTTTTTCTGCTAATTTACAGCAGACTTGCTCTTCCTAGTCGTGCACCTTCTTACTTTTCCTCTCTCTCTCGAGCTAAATATAAATAAATTATTGTTGCGTTTCCAAGAAGCATATAGCTAGCCGCTGCTAGGAGTGCTAGTGGCAATGAAATCGTAATATATCTTGCGAAAGATGAAAGTGGAATCTTATGTATGTATAATGAATGTATCGACGTGAAGTTTTCCAATGTATTGGCGTAAAGTTCTCCATTGGCAAATATACTGACGTGAAGTTCTCCAATATAATTTTTTCCATCATGGCCAATGTAATTTGTTTTTACATCATGATCTTCTCCATATATTCTCCCCCTTCCCCTACAAACTTCACAATCAATTTGATATATTGAAGGTGCAGCTAGAAACAGCAAATCTGTATAAAATTTGCAATATAATCAATTTTTTTCGAGCTTTCGATATGCTAGAGTGAACGCCGAAACGATTAAAGATAACTTTATTAAAGAGAGTGAGATCGTTAAAAAAGACGACTTCTTTTCTATATTAGTTGTCAGTGATTGCGATTTTGCTTTCCGAGCAAAAGCATGTCGCCTAGCAGACTAAGAGATCTGCCTGAGATATTTTCTAATTTGCGGATATATGAAAAGGCACTTCTCAATTAAAATATCATTACTAAGCTTTCAAACTTCGCTTAGACGACCGATGCCTTATACGTCTTACAAGTACAATAAAAATTAAAAAGTAGTATATTTATTGCAAGTTTGAAAGCATGTAAGAATTTGCACGCGATTGGAATAATCTCGATTTTAGCAAATAGTTTCGCACAATCTGAAATATATGCATAAAAATTCATTAATCATAAATATATTTTTTACTTCTATAAAGCACTACATAGTCAATGTTTGTTCCCTAACGTTTCCACTTTCCTCTAACTATGACAATAAATTTATCATTTAGTAATTTGCCGCTTTTTAATCTTTATATTTAATTGTAACCGAATTCGATCGCGCGTGAGTACCCCTAGTTTGTAACGTCAGCTACAGACTTACGTTCGTAAGATTCGATCTGTGAAAGCTATCAAAACTTTTTTAGTTAGATTAGTCGTCTAACTGGAGACGATGATACGTTCCCTCTGATTATCCTAATGATCAAGATTAGATTAGTACTCTAAAGCCTCGGAAAGCATCGTTAGCGTTCACTCTAACGTAAACGTTCTTCGTCATAATCCTTTTAATGTTCCAAAGTACCGCCAGCTCAGGTAGTCATATTAACATACTCTTACGCTGTAGCCAATATGGCTGTTTAAAGTTGCTGGTATTTAGTACGAGTGCCGAGCAAAGAGAGAGAGAGAGGATTATGATTTTTTAACGAGGAGGTGTCTTAATACACAGATAAGAGATAATCCCAAGCGTTTGGTTGTTTGGCGATAGTATCGGCATCAAGAGTTTTAAATCCTGTTAAAAACCACGTCGTATAGACGGGTAACGCGCCCAATAGTGTTCCAAAAAGTTTTAGCCGCAAGCACGGCCGTAATCGCTATTTCTACAGATGGTTGAGTCAGAGCTTGATCGAATCAGTTCGCCCGCAGTCTTTCGATCGACCTCAATAAGATCGATGTAATGCGCTATCTCTCGAAAATTACCAAGAGATAAGTATATAATCACAAGATCTGATTGTACATTGATTGTAAATTCAAGCAAAGAAATTGTGCTTTATTGTTTAATAATTATGTGTAATAGATCAGGTATTATTGATCAAACTCTGACTCGAGTATCTCTAGTTATCTCTAGTTTTTCTTGCAGTTCTCTAAATGCCTAGCCGCTGTCGCGGTGTTTTTTAAGCTTGCCTCTTTAAAATACACTGAAGGAAGTCGTAATCTAATACTGATTGTGAGTTGTACATCCCGTTTCATCGATATCCCTCAGTTAGTTATAGCGCGTGAAGTACAGATGAAGAATCGAAAACAAAAATGGCCCAAGTGAGCGATCTTGTGGTACTCGTTTATATTGTTATGCAATTTATTAAAACAATAATTTAAATTAGAAGACAGTCTGATATTTCAATGTATTCACGAAATATTTCAATACGTGCGAAGATCCGAGTACCTTATAAGTTATCGTATCTTTGACTTACGCCATTCTTGCTTTAAATTTCTCTTGAATATATTTCCTACGGAACGCTAAGCTCCGATTTACGGTGAAATGACTGTGAATGTTTGCTATAGTATCTATGTCCTATTATATGCGGATAAGTTGTCACTTCTCTAGATTATTGTCGGAAAATTGATCTCATCGCTGTGTGTTATTATACGAAACATCATGAAACGGGGCGTAATATAAAAAATTTAAATGATATAAAAAAGATAATTTTATATCTACTGCGAATTAAATAAAAACCATCTTTCTTTTTTTAATCGAGATTCTAATGGCTTAAACGATATATGGAAATATTGTAGAAAGAGCAAATCTGTTAATGGAAAACTGCTATTAAAATCAGATATCCCCAAAGGGAAAAGTCTATTAAATCAATTCGACTGATATTAAAGTGTTTTTTTTTTATTCGAATACGAGTTTTTTTGTATAGCTTTTATAGAAATGTGCGCGCAGTAACAAGAATGTATTGCTAGCTTAAAAAACATTTTATTTCCCCAGCGGCGAGGCGAGACTAGATGAAATGTTATATTAACGCGTATCGGAAAACCATATCATTTTTTAAAATAAAATATAAATTACAGTTTGTAATGTATACATCATACGATATCTCGATAACATTTTAATATAGATCAAATTTTTATATAGTTAACAATAAAGCTATGTACGTTTTACTTTAATAAACTCTGTTTTTTTTTTTTCAAAGATACGTTAACTAATTCAACAATACAAATATATATACATGTTCTGCATGGAACAAAAATATCTTTGTGTAGCTCGATTTTTTTCTTCTCTAATTTAACTTTCAGATAATAATTTTCAAAATCCTATTATATGCACTCTATGATAAGTATATTCGAATAGTATTGAAGGAAGAGACATAGCTTTCCGACACACCTTGCCGAATGTTCGGACATTAAATTGTTTCTCATGATAATGGGATTGATATGTTTCGCGAGACAGACGACGCTCGTTTTATAAGCAATAATCGAAAATAGTTTGCGCACGAAGAAGCCGCGTCTATGAGTTTACAAAACTTCTGCAAAGACAATAAAACCGCTGCCCCCGTGTATTTCGATATATCGAAGGAAGACATTGTGATTGTTCGATCTTATGTTCATCGCCTTAACATCCTTACAATTAGATATGTTACAGCCGAATTATCCTAGAACAATTGACTTTTATTAAGGAATAAACTCGTGCATTGCGCTCAATATGCACAGTATTGTAGGTAGCGTGAGTTCTCGTATGAGAATCGCCGCGGAAGACGTCACATCCGGCGCTGGTATGATTTGCACTGAAACAAGTCGCACGGTACAAACATCGGGACTTTTACTTTTGTTATTGATAAATTGGTAAGAATAAAAAAAAAATATATGGAAGCCTCTGGGGCTTGTAGAAGGCAAAAACACGTGGAAAGGTATAAAGTCCTGGAGAGCAGTCAGTTTTTCGCAGTAAAAATGTATATTTTTTTTATTTCCGATATTTTTTAATAAAATAATCCGTACCTATCTTTATCTATCACTCTGTTTTCGACGTCATGCATGTATTCAGTGGTTAAAAATTGTTATTATTAGCAAATTCGATTGGACGCACTCAGTGTGCACTGATGCACATTAAAGCCGTCGTATACAAAATAACGTAAAAAAGATATGTTTATACGTAAACATAGAAATCAATTTAATCCTGAAACATATTTTATTGTACTATTAGGTAAAATATGTATTTTATAATTCGAAATATTTGCATTTCACTTTTATACTCAAATTAAATCAATTTATGACGGCTTTAATATGCAGCAGTGCGCACTAATACTTCCGATCGAATTCGCCATATGTTATGTCCATAGACTTCTCTATCTGTGCGTTATACATACGAAAAAGAGTTTAATATCTTATGAAAAAACTTACCCGACACCGTCTTTTTTCTACTATCGGCAAATTGCTCGTGATGCATGGGAAATGCGGGTATTGTTGCCCGACAGCTGATCTCAAGATGCCCATTTTGGCCAGCGTGCAACTCGGAAACCTCCACCTTCAGTTTAGCAGTAGCGAACATCAGATGGTTCTTATGATATGTATGCGGATAGTGTGTCACTAGAGTAATATCCACCTGGTGAAATCGATAATTAGAAAATTACAATCGGGCGAAGGAATATATTTCCATGGCTACTTAAAAATTTAATTGCGCATAATTACGTGTAAGTTCGAGTAAATTATAAAAGTATGTTTTTGCAATATGAACAAATATTTAAAAAATACAATTCTCTCCTTCAAACACAAGTAATTTTCAAGGAACTTTGTCAAAAATAATCATAATGAAACAACCCAAAAAATATTTCAAAGCTTGCAGAAATTTCTACTTTTCAAATCGGTAGTTTAGATAACGACATGATTGATCTTTTACGAAGCTACACGGATAAGTGGACATCAATTTCAAAGTTTTTACGAACTTTACAAAGTTCCATGGCGTGAATTAAAATCGCACGTGAAAGCAGTTTATAATCTTCGCAAGAGTGAATCATTATTTTTAATTTGCATATTTATTAAGTGTTGTACGATTTTTTTTTCACCGAGTAATTTAACACAGAAGCAGAAAGCGTCTTTTTTACTTTGGCTGCTTGCAGAAGATGAATAGAATAGCGCTTGATAGTCTTTAAAAAACGAATAGAAAGGTTTAAGCTTTCTCTTTGAGGTGCATCTACCATTTTTTTCGATATAAAAAAACTTTCCGTATGTAAACTTCGCTTAAATGAGACTTGAAAAATTAAACGATTAACACATGTTATCATTCAACTTGGTATATCCCGAGAAACTAAAAATACTATGATCTTAACATAATTTATGTCTTTTGTGTTCGAAATAACCACGTTAGGAAAAACAAGGTTCGCTTGATTCTATCGCTGCAGATTCGTCGCGTATTGTGTGGAGGTTGCACCAGTTGCACGGCCGGATTTATGGTTCTTTATATGTTATGTACACAGTGTATATACATAACATAGGTGCACTTTAAAAAGGAAATTTAGACCCTTTTATTCGTTTTTTACAGAATACCGAGTGCTACTTCATCTTCCGTGAGCAATCAAAAAGCTTTGTAAAGTTCGTAACAATTTTGAGATTCAACAAAGGACCTCGCACAAAACATACAGAAAATGAGTTCCGGCTAATTTGACTGAATTTGTAATACGTTGTAGTTCTGATCAAAAGTCTCCATCGGCACGAAGTAAAATAATGAACAGTTTTTGAGTTATTGTACATCAAACTCTGCCAAAATCGCTGTCGTACCCATGAAGACTTTTTTGATCAGGACGATCAGAACTACAACATATTACAAATTCAGTCTAATTAGCCGGGCCCCATTTTTTTGTATATTTCGTGTGAGGTCCTTTCCATTTGTGTATCTATATGTTGCTCCATAAAAAATCAATTAAATAGTTATCTGAACTACCGATCTATAAAGTAAAGACTTCAAGCTTTAAAACGCTTTTTGGATTATCTCATTATGATTATTTTTGACGCTACCATCTTTAGAAAAATGTCTATTTTTGGAGAGCAGAATAGGTGATAAATTTGTAATTTTTTTTTATATTAATTCTAATTAATAATTCTGGGCTAAAATGTTCAAATATCGTAAGAGTAAAAGCGATCAAAAGTATACGTATAAATTCTTTAATAATAGTGTATTATTCGTAATTGTTAAATCGTAATCAAATAGATAATCTTTCTATCGAACTTGTTAAAATCGAAGTTATATTTTAATCTCTGTTGTTCTTTACCTCTTCGCCGTTTATGAACCACGTTATATAAGGAACTGGATGTGCGGGCGAGGATGAACAATTTGCCTCCAGGCTTTCGCCTACTACATATACACTCTTCTTGAACGTAATTCTAGGATTCTCATTTTGTGGAACTAAAAAATATTATTAAAAATATATCGAGAAGATGCGCGGAGATGGTATTTAAAAATCTATGTCAATTTATGATCAGTTGAAATTTAGATCTTGACATTTATCCAATCTGAGAAACGTCAACATCTAATAACAATTTTCATATCGAATTATTGTTTCGGTTAGATCAATACTGATATTTTACTTAGCACCTAATAAATGGGGCTGTTCAATAAAATTAATATAATTCGATACGATAAAACGACTAATGCCATTAGTAAGGAGATATATATTTCTATTCTTGTATAAAGTCGACAATATCACTCACATATCACTTTCATCTGTACGGGATTAGCGCCAGCAGTATAAATGGGAGTTGTCATAGTGACTTCACAGGAATAAATACCGGAAGCTTCGAAACGCACATTGTGCAATTTGATTGTCGTGCCATTCTTTGAAAACTGGAAAAGATTAGCAACATGTTAATAAGGATTACAACACATCGTGGTCAAGTGGACAGTACGTCGTTTTAATCAAATTACATTCCATACATACGTAAAAGAACACGAGTAATAAATACTGCATAAACAATTCGAGTGTGCATACAAAATTGCATGAAAATTAATTTTTCTCTCAGAGCATAATTATTTTTATATTTACAATCCCTTTTGTATTCTGTAAGCTTGGTTATTAAATAAAGAAGAGTTTCGTTTTGCACAAGAGAAAATGGAATGCCTTTGTATCGCAGTGTCTTTTTTTTTTAAACGAGTCATTCCTTTGCTTTTAAATATGTTGAATTTGATAATGAAGTGCGTGAAAATTATTTTTAAATGAAAGTTCAAGAGTATGCTTCTACCGACTAGCTTTACCAGGATTTATCATTTGTATTCCTTTCATCTAGCCATTTCAATTATATCGAGTGGATGCACGAGCAAGGCGAAATGCTTTGAAAATACAAAACAGAACATTTTAGATAATGTAATTCAAAGTTCTAGCATAGTTGTTTTGTCACTTTTGGTCCTATTACACTTAGATCATATCTATGGCAAATATTTCGCTTTGAAGTACACGATTAATCTCTATTTGAGGTGATAAACACCTAAATTATAGAAAAAACTCGTTTTCCTGTAATCAGATTAACAAGGTAGAAATTCGAAAAGTTCAAGCTATTCATCACCACGATCTCTTTATTCCATTATTACCATTTTTTTTTTTTTTTTTAGAAATCATAGTATTCCTGAGGCAGTGTGACTGGAAGTTCTATCGCATTAACTCAATTTCGTTATTAGTAGCTTAGATCTAATCATCCTTAGCGCCCCATTTGTTACGCGTATCTTTACCTACATCTTTCATGACGTACTGTAATAACTTTAAGATATCTCGGAATTATATATAACGTTGTGTGGAACAGTCGCATATTCTCCGTTATCAACAACAGAATTCTAATAGTATAACGATGTGAAATAGTCATCGAGTAAGAGTTTTCAAAAGTTTCTATAGAAATAGAAAACTAAAGTAGAAAGTGTAAGAAAAGGAGACGATAAAAGTATACCCTAAAAAAGGCAGATATTTATAAAAGAAGAAGAATTGTCGCGCGCGCGTGCAATCTCGATCGATTTTTTCCCGCGAGGATAAAATGGATGAAAATGCCAAGTGCAGGAAAGTTCTTCAGGGCAAAGAAAGAGCGAAAAGTGTTTTCGACACTTAACAATCGTTCGTCATCAGCGGCCTGAAACCCTCCGGCCGAATGGACGTTCTATTTCTGCCACGCGTAGCCTCATTATTAATGTGTTGACTGTACATACACCCTGGCACAAGCGCTCATCCTCTCGTACGTTATGGTATCACATATGGATTAGTACAAGTATTGGTTTTCCACCTTATCTCTTTTTTAATAGATCACCCATCCGCTGCGCGCTCCCATCGAAAACATTCGCGAAGGAAATTGCGCTGCCACGCGTTACTACTCGATGTTATCGTGGGGTTAGGGAGAGTATTTTACGTAACGTATAACGGAGTACATATATATGCACGTAAATAGCTTTGCTTTGTGTCGATACATAAAAGACTGCGCCTTAGGTAAATGCGTTTAGCTTTGCTCGCTTAATCATTGGCAAAAGACAGGAGCGGACTCCGGATATTCAGCTTATACGCTATCGAGGGCGTCCTCGTTATTTTTGGATTTTTGTTTACCACGATTTTTTCTTATAGAATGTACCGCGACGTGCGGGATAGGTAGACCAAGTATTTTTACCTGTCCACGTAATAATGTCAGACGACAGGTTAAAAAAAAAGAGACATTTATTATTTCCTTACATAAACAGGTGCGTGATGTAACGGCAAGTGAAGTGAAAAGCTTATAATAAAAAGTAAATATTTGTTGCAAAGACACATGCATACATAAAAATACTTGAGAAATTAAAAAAACGAATATTAATTTGATGCATAAACTTTGTTCGTAAAAGAAAGGATTATTGTACGTTTTCAAGATTCGGAATCTTACAGTAAAATTTTGATAAAGACGAAATGGCAAATGAAACAATAAATACATATACGTGTAAATGTTTTACTTAGAACATTAAAAACTAAACAGAAATCTAAAATTGCTCTATGCATGCAACGTTATATATATGTATGGATTTAAGATGTATTTTGAAAGGTTAAAATATTTCTACGTTTTAACGAGATAAATTAGATATCGCATATGTTGAATTAAAATCATTTTGCAATGCAAAACGTGGAATTGATGTGGAATTTCACATCAATTTATTTCTTAATACACTTCCTGTCTAGACATACTTGACTTCCGTTACGGAGATAGAAATTCGATTAACATTCAAGATTTAAAGATAACAATATAGACGTGGATATATATATAATTGTAGATAGATTGAGATGTAAAGGTCGATGCCATCGTTGCCATCAGTCTCGGCCCGTGTAAATTTGACACAAATTTATGTAGACGTGTTATCGAACCTGCATGTCATGTTGCGGCACGACTGCGATGCCTTTGAGATAATTATGTACATCAAAGCGAAAGTCATAGCGTATACGTATCAGGGTAAAGCGATATTCAAAATATTCATGAGCTGTCAAGAATCGAATAAACCAGGTTTAAAGTTAATTGATGAAGTCAATCGTTGTCTCTGCCTTTTATCCATTCTGTTGGAACCCAACAGTTGGGTACGCTCGATAATTCGATTAATAGGAAATATAACGGAACAACAAAAGAACAAATTAGAAAGGTACAAAAAATAATTAACAAGAAATTGTTAAAAACATTTGAAAGATCTCCTTGTTGCTCTATTTCGCTCACCTCCATTTTGGCGCCGTCGATGTATACGGGTTTGTCCGGGATATACGGCGGATTCCTCTCCTTAACGTACTGAAATATCCTCTTCTCGCCCTTCATAAATTCTATTTTGTGCAGCAAGTCGTCCGCGACAGTGTGATTGCACAGCAAGTTGGCTGTGCTGCCATGCACTACATACTGCGGCGCTATCAATTGCACGTTCATGTGATCCGCCAGTGTCGCGTCTGGAAATCGTGAAATCACCGTACGTATATACTACCGTGTATATTACCTCAATTCTGGCGACCGAATGGCCATGGACATTATCTACAATGTCCAACGTGAGCGGTATTAATTCTACTGTTGGATGGTACTCGTGGAAATTGCGGGGCGCGATTAAGGGATGATTTTACGAGCTTTTTTAACGAACGTGAGTCGCAAAAAAATCGAAAAATACTGAAAGTTAAAAGTTTCGAGGTATTTAATAGGAAATTGAGAGAAAAGATCACATTACGGAAAATATATTGTATTTCCAAATATATTTCAACAAAAGTTAACAGGACTCTCAATTAAAAAAAAACAATATTTAAAAAAAAGAACTGAAGAATGAGAGTCGGACGCGAATTTCGGTGCGTAATGTACAAAATAACAAAGGTATTTTAAACACGTAGTTGATTAGACGTTTTAGCTTAATTTTGAACTACCTTCAACAAGTTAAACAAATATTTGGAGATAGCCTTATGCTCGCTTCATAGGACATAACGCGATCCATCCTGAATGTCAAAAATGAATATGTCGGTCACAACCGATTGATAAGCCGGATGATTAATGGATTCAAACAACAGCCAAGTGAAATAGAGAACGGGAGATTAAATTGATGCAAATAAATTGATTGAGTTACGTGGGAAGTGAGATTATCTACAAATATCTGTTAAGATATCTTGCTGAAGATAGTTAAAAATTGAGCCGAAATATCCTAACATTAAACTTAAAATATTTAAAATAAATTTGTTTAATAATTTAATACATTATGCACTGAAATCCGCGTCTGACTTTCATCAGCTTCTATCTTTAAATTATTGTTTTTCAAATACATATTTTCCTATATTTTTAGACGTATCTCTATTTGTAGCATATTTAAAATCGAATTTTGCAAATTTAGTCATCCATTTAGTCATCAATTTATTCAGATATTCTTACCTTTTATCGTAGTTTATAACTGATCGTTATTATACATTTATAACATTTTGTGATACTAAAAAGTACGATACTTTACGAATAATTCAGGTATTCATTTTTTAAAGCAATTCTTCTTCTAATTATTGCTTTTTTAAATATATTTTTTTCTTTGAAGATTTTATACCTGCACATGTGGAAAACCTAACTTTATATTTTCGTATGTTTGTAATTTTATATTTTAAAACCGATCAATTTTATACGTTCCAGATATTTTCATGTTTTTATCGTCATTACATATTTATCGTTATTATACATTTACGATATTTTGTGGACTAAAAGCTACGATATATTTTGCGAGCACATTTAGATACGAAAGATTATTGTTTAATAAAGAATGAAGTGAGACTTTGAAACCGTAAAACTGCTGCTTGATGCTTCCCATATATTCTATGCCATGGTTTATGTGATATTCATTTAGAATTGAATTCGTCGGGGGTTAACTTCGAGGAGTGTCGTAACCTACAAACCTAGATAAGGTCACGTATAGAGTGTCTTCCCGTGCACGTAATTCTAAATCTCTTCTTGGGACCATATATTCTGTTGAAATAAAATTTATCTGCAATTTACTGTGAAGAATAAGGTTCATTTCTGGCTATTTATGAAACTTCTTTATAAAAATTCCTACGTTTGAATTTTTTATAATTGTCAACTTTCTACTTTAACATTTTTGTAACGATAAATATGAACTCCGAATTGCTCGTAGGACTTGTAAAACAAAATGAGACATACATATTCCTTCTATAGAAACAAATACGCGTCTCTTGTTTATCTTATTATATACATTTAGAGCTATTTTATATCAAATAAAATATAATATAATAATAAGATTCAGAGAGGAAGGGGAGAGAGAGAGAGAGAGAGAGAGAGAAAGGAAGGAGAGCAGTTTGATATTTCGATTAAACGCTGTCAAGACCAGCAATCACGTTCCATTCGATTTTCATCGAACTGGCACCGACATGACAACGAGTCGACGGAGAACAGATTAATCTAGCTATTGCCAGGAATTGGAAGAACGGAGGGCCTTCGCGCGGCCGACCGTAACTACTTGTGGCAGTCCGCCCTGTTGCTGGGAGGTGTTACTGTATCGATCAGAATGAAAGCGCGCGTTACCGTCGCACGCATGGTATATTATTTCGAGACGTTTCGAGACAAGAGGCCTATTTTCGAGGTCGATCGTACGATGGATAATGCTAATACCACGCGATTTTCTACGCGTTTGTCCTGTAATATTTCAACGAGCGCTTAAAGCCGAACAATCAAATGCGTTACGTCGTTACGAGTTCCTCGCAATTAGAATCGACCGATTTTTTTTGTACGCGATATTATATTGACTGGAACAGTGGTATAATCGCAGGAAATAGACGATTGATTTTAGAATCTATATGGATGCATAAATGCGTATTTTTACTTTGAGACAATATTTTTCTTTTTACGAATACATACTTTTACTTTGACATAATAAAATGATAATTTCTTTACGATATTTCTGTTTATAAAGTAATTGATTTTTATATTAAGAATTCTCAAAGCAGCTTTTTCCTACCTATTTTTTATAAAACGAGAAAAGTACTTGTATCGAATTGTCCGATTTGTATAGAAGAAATCGAATGCTTTATGTCAAAGATGAAAAATAATTAAAAACAATAAGAAATCTTTTTAAAGCTTTCCTTTTGTAGGAAATAAATATAACGCTTTGATTTGTAAAAATTATACGCAATAATATATTTAATTCTTTTTAATATGAATATTTTTATAAGTACTACGAGAAAGAGTTTTGAGGTATTCAATTTGTAATTTCTAAAACCGACACTTGGTTCTCTTATGTAAATAACGTGCAATTAGGGTGAATATAATGGGATCGATAAATAGTCGAATAATTGGTTTCTGCAACAATGGCTTTTAAACTCGAGTTATGTGCGAATGAACTGAAAAAGTGGTCATATTTTTAGTCGTTAAA
The DNA here is from genome assembly GCF_001594075.2 of Trachymyrmex cornetzi. NCBI lineage: Eukaryota > Metazoa > Arthropoda > Insecta > Hymenoptera > Formicidae > Trachymyrmex > Trachymyrmex cornetzi. The sequence continues at coordinate 1,032,906 of NW_017297166.1, read as the reverse complement.
TTAAACTGATTCATTAACCTTCTTGATTTAATTTGATTTTGATTTTCGTTTAACGCTATATATTTTTATCTACTCATAATTAGTCTAAACCAAAAAAGAATATTAATTTGCATATATTTCTTGCTCTATATTACATTAGATCCGTCAGAATTTATTTGCAAACTTTTTATATTTAATTAGAATGCAATAGAAAACAAATATTTGTTTTTATCTCGAATATAATACAAAAAATTTCTCGATTTGTTTACGTAATAAAACATTCATAGAGAGAGAGAGTTCAATTTTATATTTAACATTAGAACTGTCGACAAATAAATGTTTACCAATTAAATATTATTATATATTTAATTTATCTCTTTCGACAAAAAGTTTTCAAAAAAAATAAATTAATCAATTCAATCATTTATTCGTTGCAACAAAATTCATGGAATATTTCCGGACATACATCATTATAAACTTGTTAATTTTTTAAAAATTATAAATCGGTCAGTTGGATTGCTTCGTTAGTTCTAAAAAGAGTATCTTTCATGCGGTCTTGAGATGTCACATGATTATTTCATTAGCTGGATGGAGTCTTGATACGACCTAAGACTAGATTCAAGACAACCTTAAATTAAGATCAGATTAATACCATCAATAATTTTGTCATCTTATATCTTTATGATTCGTAATATAAATTTAAGTATCCAATATATATTTAAATAACTTTATATGTTATTCTCTATTATATATATATATATATATTGAATATATTACTATATTTAAGTAATTTTAATATTATTATTTTATATATATATAAAATTTCCTGCTCTATTTATGCGCTCTAAAATAAAGCAAGTAAAATATATTCAGGAACATCATATATCTTTTCATCATCTAAAGGAAATTAATAACTTTATAATATGCTTTGCTATCATATATCATTATACAAAGATTTTCTCACATTGCGAATTTGTTAATTGCATCTGTCAAACTCTAACAGTTTGAACGGGTTCCGTGAAATAGCAGAATTATTCTTGCTTTATTGTGAGATTCGGATAATAATCGAATCTCGCAAACCATTGTTAAAGGCCGGCGAACGATGAAATTTCGAGAAGCCGGAATTCCGCGATTAACGATTAAGATAACGGAGGACCATTGTCGCGAGCTTTTGTCTTCTGGAATTTCGGGAAGCAGCAATGTCGAGCATTTCCTTTGACATTACCTTTCACGTCGGACGAGCGTAGTTCTAGTTTCGCGGTAACTGACTCGCGTATGAAGTTCGTACCGTAAGCAAAACGTTTGACAAAGTGTTCTTATGCATACATATGCACCGTGTATATTATTGTGTCATAACGCATTATCGATCTGATATTAGAATAGAATTGTACATTTGGTTGGTACAAATACGCCATTTTACTTCTTTTCGCGGCGCGAATAAAAAAACTACGATTTGTGCTATTGATTTTTATTTCAGTTTCATAAACGCTCTTAAATTTATAATGGATTCGCGTATTAACGACGTTATATAGCGTTCCAGCCCGAATAAACTAGGTCGAATTAAATCACATTACGATGACTTATTTGATTATATGGCGTTTCGTGACAAAAACGACCTGTAAATCAAAGAAAATGCCACGAAATGACCTGAAATACGCGACAAGACGAATACGTTCGGAAATGGTTTGGCGGTAAAAGTTACACGGCGGCTAGATATTGTTTAGAGTTTCATTTGTATCGACATATATTAACAGTGTGCATACGTGTGCGCCCTTGTACGTGTCTAAATAAATGGAGGTTATTGAGGATTTATAGTGAATGTACATTGTAGTAATTCTACGTGGGTGGTATGAATGATAGGAGCTCATGTACACGAATTCAAGTGTTCTTTTTTTATTCAATTCCATATTGAAGAAGCGTGTGAATTGTTATTCTCATGTCGGACTTCCTCCGACAGAAGTAGCAAAGTCAATACGCATACACTAAGTTTTTAGAACAATGAAAGAGATATTTATTCCGCAGAACGGTTTGCGTTCTGCAGCGCGACGCTATTTATTGAAGATATAAATATCGGTCATTTTGAAAGCAACATAAGTCTCGATATTATCGTTCTAAATGTTACTCCGCGTCTGAAAGCGCGATATCAATGATTTGTGCCGCGAGTCTTAGACTTATGTTATTTTCGCAATGATTAATTTGAAGTAAATATATGTATCATATGTATAGTATATCGGACAAACGGTGACTTGCTAACGATGATCGCTTCACACATGCTCCGGAAAACGTCCCATGGAATGTGGCGTAGAATTATTCTCCGTCGCGGTAACACGTTATGGTGCACTGAACAATTAACCCGAGACATATGTCACACGTCATGAAGTGCAAAATGTGTAATATTGTCAGAGTACTGAATTGTATGAGGAATAATCTGCAGCCTCCGCTCTGTGGTGTCGTCAACTGAAACAATACAACAATTTCTACGAGAGAAACAGAATCGTGTCCATCTTGTATATAGCGATGGGCGTTAATTATTAAAAAAAAAAAAAGAATTACATATGTTAAATTTCTACCGTGGTAACATTCCGGAAAATTTCGGAACTCTCTGCGTCACTCAATCCCCTTCGGTGTAAAAAGATATACGGTTACTTTACGGCTAGTGAGATAAGACCAATCCCAAGATGTTTCTCAAGTCCCCACCAATCATCCCCTTTCCCAAGCTCTTATTTACAGATGTGTTGATCAATCTGGAGTCGATTCTTTATCAACAGGCACATCCAGACGTCAATAAACGGACAAACAAAAATAAAAAGCTTTTTTTCCCCGCAAGTCATTCTAATAATGGAGAACCTTATTCTTCATTTAACGTCTCGAGCAGACGTCATTCACAGAGAAAATAAAGGCACTTATTGTCAATTCGGCAAGACAATTTAATGCTAAAAAATAAGAAAAATATTGTCTGAGGATGGCATTCGATAAATCAAAATATTGTCCCCCAAAAAAATATCATAGAGTGCCAATCGACGGACTTGATCGATGCGTTTCAGGGATCCTTCGACGGAGGGATGCTCTCAAACGTGATCCGGGTCCGAAGGACGAGTTGACGCCCGACGACCAGCCGAATCCT
>NW_017297166.1:1026466-1029671 GCF_001594075.2 Trachymyrmex cornetzi | reverse complement strand
GGGTGTCGATGTTTGTTATCGAGAGGGATAAACGGGCGCGAGCGCGAGCGCGCGGGCGCGCGCGCGCGCGTTCACTTACATGAAAATAATGGCAAACTATACACGAGCAGTAGGATTTTTCTCCAGTGACCGACGACCGGATGCTGCATTTTCGCTTTCTACGAGGTCGGAGAGGCGATCGCTTCTACGGCAACGTGCACGGTTAAATATCTGTTGCTCACTACGTAGCGAGGCGGAGGCGAAGGCGGAGGGCGAAGGCGTAGGCGAAGGCGAAGGCGTAGGCGAAGGCGAGGCGAGGCGAAGGCGCAGGCGAGGCGGAGGTATACGGAAGATAGAGCGTGCGTGTCTACGTTTGTACAGAGTGTGCCTTTAAAAACTACGACGCGACCTCGTGTATGCCGGGGTGTCGGCGCTACAACTGAGCCGAGGAGCAGGGCCTTTCGATCGTTCGACCGACCCGTTCCCGTTCGACCGACCTGACCCCCCACCGAACCGAACACGAACGCAGGGGAGCGTCGCGACGCGGGACGACGCGCGACGACGCGGCGCCCAAGCGCGCCGCGACGCCCGCACGAGGCGGGACTGCAGGCCGCCTTCCGGTTTATTAAGGGATGCCCGCGTGCGCTCCGCACGGAGAAAATCCGACGAGGATATACGCCGCGCCGATTCTCCTTGACAAAGGGGGTCGTTGACCGTCGTACGAAAGCGAGCGAACAAGCGGCGGAATTATCGATGCCAGGTCCATCAAGCTGTACATTTTCACAATCGCTGAAATTAGAGACCAGACTTTGAGACTTTTTCAGAGATCGCCGAATATTCTCGTTTCTTTCCATTCCATTTTTATTCCCTTTAATTATTCATAATGTAATTGGAAATTAAAAAGTTTAGCCTTCATACGAAATTCCAGTAATCACGTCTTTAGCTCGAAAGATTATAATACCTAAAAAAACTGAGAATTTTAATGAAGAGTACGGTCTATAATTAGTTTCATTCTTCAATAATTATGATAGAAAACTACCCACACCTTAGGAAAAGATAGAAAAATTAAATTTTATGCATGTATGTATTGTATAAGTATGCGTGTGTATTATGTGTCCGATACGAATTTATTTTATGGAATCATAAATTCGTATAGTTGTAAATTAAATAAATTCTATATCCTTTGAATTTTTATATTTTACTCGTATATTTTACTTCTATACTTTATTTTTATATTTTATTATTATAAAGGTATAGATTTTGGCGATTTTTATAGTTATATTTAAACAAAATTACTTCCTTATTTCGACGAAAAATTTGTTATTTTTATGTTCCAACGAGAGAGATAAAAGATAATGTAATATAAAACGAATCCTTTCAAAGAATAACACGTGTAAATTCTTTTTAATTAATATATAATTTAATTAACATATATATTCGCACGATGCTGGAAGTGGAATATTAAATCTAGCAAGGTTTGCTTTGCAAATTAGATTATTTCGTGAGAAAAAAGAAAATCAATAAAGAGTAGCGAGTTGTTGAGGTTATTGTATAACTTTCACTAATATTTTTTTTATTTCATTTTTCAAACTGTCGCATGCAAGAAAAGTGTCAAAGCTTAATCATGCACTATTTTGACGTTTTGATTTCGCGTTTTTATGAATCAAACAATACGAGATTCATTGTGTATTACTCATAAGAGTATTTGTTGTGTCATTGAGCAATTATTAAAATAATTTAAGTTTAGAATAATTAGATTAATAAACATTAATTAGAATGATAATCGATATGTGAAAATTTTTTATATAGAGGGAAAGCTTTTAACATCTTTTACTTTCCTGTGATTGAAAAAGGAAAAATGTAACTAAACAATTAATATCTTAGCATATTTTAATTTTTACACACTGAAAGAAAAGATTGGTTGTTGCAACAAATTAGATGATTAAATATGGCATAGCATTTTTAATTGGCTATAGCAACCAATTTTTGGTTGCGTTAGCCAATTGAAATCTTATACTGACATTGCGGATAGGCTAGTACAACCAACAATTGGCTGCAGCATCCAAAAATTGGCATAAACTACTAAAAACTTTATTTTTGAAAACTGGACCAGTTTGGTATAGCAATTGTATTAATTTGAATCATACTTTAAGACCGATTATTGAAGCATCTTCTCGTTTGCCTAAGAAAGAATTGCAATCGCATTTGTATTTTTGGTGACATTATGTTAAACAGCAATTTAAATGAGTAGTACAGATAATTGTTTTAAATAAAAACTGTAAACGGTAAATAATTTAATTTTTGTAGAACACTCATTTAGGAATATGTGAGATAGCGTATAATTAACTTAGTAGACGGTCGCTAATTATTATTTGTTTCGTTTGACAGAGAAAAAATATTTCAAAGCTTTGTTACGATCTTACCAAGTTTACTCCTGAAACCGAGCATAGATGACATCGTAATTCGTATGATCAGTTAAATTTTACGTTTTAAGGAATGGATCCGGGAAGGATTGATAGGTAAACATGAGTTTATTATCGGTAAATTATATAGGCATATATATAGGCAACCGACTTACTGAGTATATTATATGTTATTTATACAAACTTACCTTTTTAAAGAAAGATAAAAAAAGCGCTAACCATGCGTGCTTTTCGTGAAGAATCATTTGAGCCGGTTTCGCCATTTACTTAATTGGCCGCGGAACTCACTAATTGTGTTTGCTATTTAGTAGAATTGACCACTTATAATTGACAGTTAATTACCGATTCAGCTTAATCGAATTGGTGAAAGTGGCCCTTTCTATATAATACTAAGTATCCGATTAATAGTAGTTTTAATTTTTCTTCAAGGATATTCTTATAATGATATGTGTCACTCGTATAAAAGATTTGATATCAAGAACTGGCGCAAAGTTAAATCCTATTTCTTTATACCATGCCAAGTTAAATAAATAATAAAATATTAATCTTATGATATTGATATCAACAACTGTCGCGCCAAGTTAAATTCTACTATCAAAATAAAAAGTAAAAGCTAAGTGGTACTATATCTTTATTATTATTTACTTAATCCAAATAGTGCTATCTTTAATTTTTATGCAATGAAACCTAAGTATACGTATATCTTATTGAAGGATCTTCCTATTCCAATCCAAATGATTTAAATTCCTCTTAAATTAAATTATTATATCACAATTCATTCAAAGATATTTTCTCTTCCAACT
>NW_017297166.1:941240-1026238 GCF_001594075.2 Trachymyrmex cornetzi | reverse complement strand
TGCTTTTATAGTTTTTCTTACTCGATCTAGCAGCGCCAAGTGTTTTTAAATGAAAAATTTTTCTATTTAAATTTGTGATAAAGATTTGTATATTATTTTGAAAGAGAATTAAATAACCACTGCTTTTGTTGGAAGAGAAAATGTCTTTGAAATAGGATTTAACTTTGCGTCAGTTCTTGATATCAAATCTTTTATAGGAATGATATCATTGAAGTTAATATTATTAATAATATTTGATATATCAACAAAACTGGCGCCAAGTTAAATTCCACATAATTCGGATACCAAATTATATATAATTTTGTTGCCAGTTTTGTTGATATCAAATATTATATATAATTTGGTATTCGAATTACGTGGAATTTAACTTGGCGCCAGTTTTGTTGATATCAAATCTTTTATACGAATGATACATATATCATTATAAGAATATCCTTGAAGAAGAATTAAAACTACTATTAATTGGGTTGAATACTTAGTTTTATCTACTTTAAAATATTCGGGGTGGCTTTGAATCGATCAGGGTCCGCATTAATCAGTCGAAAGCCTAATGGTAAGGACAGCCCGTCGCACATCGTTAGTTCGCGTGGCTACGTAATGTTCGCGTGGCGCTAGCATGCTAAGCGCTCGATCATATCTATACATATATAACATCTATCCTTTTTTGATATTTTGCGAACAAGAAGTATAGGATAACATTGCCTATTCCCAGAATTCTGGCAATTCTATTGAGTTCAGTTAATGTACATAGGTCATTATTATACAATCGTTAATTCATAATTTTTGCAATATATAAACTTTGTTGTATGTACAATTTGTTTAAAGTGAGAAAGAGAGTTCTAGAACAGTATAGTGCAGGAACAGAAAACAGACCAAATGATGTAATCTTAAGACAAATAATGGCTGCGTTGAGCAGACTCAACAGTTAAGTGAGCGCTCGCTGCTATTGATGTATTCTTCTAGATCTAAAATCTGGTTGGACGATCTAAACGAATACACCAATAACAGTGAGCGCTCACTCAACTGTTGAGTTTGCTGAATGCAGCCATTGGTCGCCTTCAGCAGACTCAACTGTTGTGGAGCGGATCAACTGTTGTGGAGCAAATCAACTTAATCAGAATATTCCCTTTCCTCCCATTCCATGGAAAAGAAGAATTTCGATTGGTTGATTTCCCTTATGCACTATGCATTATGCGTTATGCAAGAGTCTGTGCTGCGGCCATTAGCGCAGAGTATTATTTTATCCTTGTTGTTAAACAAGAATTAAATGATACTCTCTGCACTAGCCTCTGCGTAAACGAATGTAACCAAAGTTTCAGTCGTTGCGTCGCGACGATCATCTGGCGAAGTTTATCCGGTTTTTTTCGGAACCCGGGCACCACATAAATATAAGAAGAAGAAGAAGTCGCGACGACCACACTTACCCATGCCGCTTTGCATCGCGCTCGCGCAAACGTCATCGACATGTGATGGATGTCACCTGCCAGTCCTGCCACATCCACTAGCATCTACCCACATCTACCTGCAATTCTGCAATTGCATCTGTTTTGTCGCGTGCACGCCGCGCGGGTGTAGACTGTAGCGCGATTCTCGCGTGAAGTACGCCCGCGTCCGCTCGCGCAGCGCGATCAAGCACGATGGAGAATCACGAGGAGGACGAGCTGGAAGAGCTCCGTTCTACGATCTACACGTTCCCGCAGAATGTGCAAAAAGTGATCGAGCAGGTTAAGTCCACCGCGAGTTTTTGTCTTTTTCTCATCAGGCGTTAGTGTTTTCAAGCTGTGTTCGTCCCGCGTGCAAAATAACAGCGCGCTTTCATAGAGCTTTTATATTTTATATTCCTATTTTTCAATAAAATGATTTTCCTTTCAATGTCTGTTTTTCCTTGAACCTCCTTCCTCGACGTCTATCTGTCATCGCTGCATTTTGTGTATAATTATATCTATAAGGTATTTTTTTTATGTTTTTTGCAAAACAAGCTTAACATTGTCGTTTTTGATATCAGGTTTTAACTATCACTGATCCATTAGACCAACCTAACTTCAATGTAGTGGATCATATAAACACGTTATTTCCTACGGAACAGTCACTGTCAAATATCGACGAAGTGGTGAATAAAATAGAAAATAAGATACATACTATTGATAAAGAGATACGATCAGTCGTACGTGGTCAGACAAACGTGGGCCAAGATGGTAGAGCAGCGTTGGAAGATGCACAGAAGGTGATAAAGCAATTATTTATCCATATAAAAGACATAAAAGACAAAGCGGAGCAATCTGAGGAAGCGGTCAAGGAAATTACAAGGGACATCAAACAGCTGGATTTTGCTAAAAAGAATCTTACCGCTTCGATAACAGCACTAAATCATTTGCACATGCTTGTGGAAGGAGTGGATAATTTAAAGTACAGTTGTTGCTTTATTTTACAAAATATTATTTAAACATTGTTCAAAATTATGAATTTATTGTACGTTCCTTCAGAATATTGACGCAAAGGAAGCAGTATGGAGAAATTATCTTACCATTGCAAGCAGTGATGGAAGTGATGCAAAATTTTAATAGCTACATGGACATACCACAAGTGAAACAATTATCTGATCAAGTAGGAGCATAAGTTTTATCTTTGATAACTGATAGCCAATTCTTTTAATTAATTATTCTTTTAATATGTATAATTAATTATTTTTCAATATGTTTTCTTTTTAATTGTTTGTTTTTATATGTTTTTTTTGTCTAAACAAAAGGTACGTCAGATCCAGGATGAATTAGCCCAGCAGATTACAGCAGATTTCAAGCAGGCCTTCTCAGGCCAGAATCCAAAACATTTCAATCAATTGACGGAAGGATGTTTAGTATTATCAGTATTACATCCTAAAGTGAAGTGTGTATTATATAGATACTTGTAGCATCTAAGTAATAATAGGATTTTGATAATGTCTCGAACACTCCTTTTCTTCAAAGGAAAGATCTGCTTGTCTGGTTTGTAAATATCCAATTACAAGAATATGCACATTTGTTCGATGAAAATCAGGATTTTGCCTGGTTGGATAAGATAGATCGAAGATATGCGTGGATCAAGAAGCATTTGCTCGATTTCGAGTCGAAGTTTGGCACAATTTTTCCTCAAGATTGGGAAATTTCTGAACGAATAGCTGTACAATTTTGCCATGTCACGCGTGAAGATCTCACTAAATTAATGAACAAGAGGCGTAATGAAATAGATGTAAAATTATTGCTTTACGCGATTCAGAGAACCAGTAATTTTGAGACGCTACTGTCGAAGCGTTTTATCGGCAGCACTTTGGAGACTACCGATGCTAAGACCGTGCCAGTCAGTAATAAAGTTGTGGAGAAAGTCCCGGGAAATCCTTTTGAAGAAGATGAGAAGGTATCAAAGCCGTTTATATATGTATGCTACATTCATCTCTGTATTTATTAATTCATTAAAAATATTGATCATTCTTTTGTACCTATAGGTTGAAAACGAAAAACCAAGATCGTCTCCATTCGAGAAACTAATAGGAAGATGTTTCGAGCCATACTTGAACATTTACATAGAAAGTCTGGATCGCAATTTAGCAGATCTGATGGACAAGTTCGTGTCCGATTCTAAAACGCAACCGCCGGGTGCTAAGGAATTCGATGGCATCGAAGGCCCGAGTAGTGTCTTGAGTTCGTGTGCCGATTTGTTTGTATTTTACAAGAAGTGCATGCTGCAATGTACGCAACTCAGTACCGGCTTAATTATGTTGAGCCTTGCCGAGACCTTTCAAAAGTACCTACGAGAGTACGCTGTAAAGATCTTACAGAATAATTTACCCAAGTAAGTCTAAAATTTGTGTAAATCAGTTCTTCAGAAATTAGTAATTCAGAACTTACTATATATTTCTTAATGCAACTCAATATATCTTAATATAACCATTATAGAGTCGGAGGCAGTGCAGGAATTGGTACCAGTATGAGTAATATCACACGTGACTTACGAGATAATCTATCAACGTCAGGCTTTATTCAAAATTTCCAAAGTTTTTTGAAGGAAGGAGAAACTGCCAGATTTAGTAAAGAGGAGCAATCTCGTATATGCTGGTAAATACATTACGAATTCTTTATTTCCACAGAACAAAGTGAATAATTATTGAAATATATTTTTTTTCAGTATTTTGACAACAGCCGAATATTGTTTAGAAACGACACAGCAGTTAGAGGAGAAACTTCGTGGAAAGACAGATGAATGCTGTTCGGAAAAAATTAATTTATCTCAAGAACAGGATATCTTCCACAAGTATATCCTCTTTTTTAAATTTTTATATACATGTTTAAGACCCGGTTGCACCAATGTTACTTTAATTTTAAGCGAGGCTTAAAACTTTCTTTGTTTCTTTTTGGTTTTAAAAACTAACTAGATAGAGAAAGTTTTAAGTCTTGCTTAAAGTCAAAGTAATATTAGTGCAACCGGGCCTTAGAAAATTTTTATCGATGTATTAATTTATTAACAATTATTGATTTATTAATTTCTGCTATTTATTTTTAGCGTGATTTCTAATTGCATTCAGTTGCTAGTTCAAGATCTGGAAGCAGCATGTGAATCCGCATTGACTGCAATGACTAAGGTAACTTATAAAAAAAAAGTTGTACTTATAATATAACACATTAATTATACATAATTCAGATATATTATTCTATAATATAGAAATAAAATTAATATCATATTCTGCTATTTAAAACTAATGTATAATTGACAGAGAGGCAATATTAATATTATATAATAAAAATATAACTCTGTTTTACTTATTAGGTACAATGGAGTTCTGTGGAAATCGTGGGCGATCAGAGTAACTATGTTAATACGATAATAGCACATCTTCGACAAACAATACCAACCATACGAGATAGACTATCTTCTTGTAGAAAATACTTTACACAACTTTGTGTAAAGTTCGCCAGGTAAAATATTTATCGTGTACTTATATACGTGATATTTTTTGAAATTCTTTAATACTTGATGCTTTGTTTCAGCTCTTTCATAGCAAAATTAGTACAGCAATTATTTAAATGTAAACCATTAAATGCCGTTGGCGCAGAACAATTGTTGTTAGATGTCCATATGTTGAAAACAGCTTTACTGGATCTTCCATTGACAGGTTATCAAATACAGAGAAAAGCTCCAGTAACATACACGAAAGTAATTGAATACTTTAGAAAGTAGACAATATTAAATTTATTAAAGTACATTCGTATTTAATATATTATTTATCATATAGGTTGTAGTCAAAGGTATGGCAAATGCTGAAATGATATTGAAGATTGTAATGTCTCCAATTGAATCTCCTAGCGATTTCGTGAAACAGTGCAATATACGCTTGCCTGATTTGCAATCCTCAGAATTCCAAAAAATTTTGGATATGAAGGTAATTTTTGCAATGAGTAAAATTACCGTCTATTATATTTTTCATCAATAATCTAATGTAATTAATACATACGTTTTAGGGATTGAAAAAGACAGACCAAGATCAATTGCTTAAGCAATTTAAACAATCTGAAAACACAGATGTCGCAGAAGCTGCGAAAAATCATGTAGTACATAATAGTCCAGAACACGAAGCTGGAAGAATTAAGAGACTAGAGAAGCTCATCAAGAAACGAATTTGAGGATATTAGATACAATATCTATTGTAACTGTATATAGTTAATTTAGGAATTCTCTTTTATCTTAAAATATATATAATAAAAATTCTTTATACAAAAATGAAAGATATATGAATGTGGGGATACTTTTATCAAATAAATACAGTACTAAATTTATTTTCTCCTTTATTTTTTTATATAATTTGATAATTTGGGCAATGATCTTAACCTTGTTTCTGCGCGAGTTCCTTCGCCTTAGCTTTTTCTAATTTCGCTATCCTTGCTGCGGATTTACTTCCCAATAAACCACCGCCCCAGTGACGCCTGATTTCGTCATATCGATCATTGAAGTTCGTCTTAATGGCTTCAACGATCTTCGCGAAGTTTGCCCTATCGCCAGAATCCACCTAAAATAAGGATAATATATTTTAATAAAACTGAAATAAAAGAGAAGAATCAGATTTTCGTAAATATGTATCAGATATATTTTAATTTCATAGTGTATCATTGGATTGGCTCTTGGGTACTCATCATAAAAATAATATAGTTTAATTAAATGTAAATTAAAACAAAAATACAAGAATTAGATATAATTACGTACTTGAGTAAGAGCAACTGTTGAGCAGGTCTTACGTCTAACCAGAAGTCCCAAACGGGCCTTGCCTTTAACAATACAGTATGGTACACCCATTTTACGACACAAGGCAGGAAGGAATAATACGATCTGCGTCAATAAAGAAAAAATTGATTAGGTTGGTACATATAATTTCTTACAAATATATATATATATAGTAATGTAAGACGGTACTCAGGTGTCATATATATCATTCCTTGAATACAAATATAAAAACATTTATATTCTCAGGTGAAGAAATTCAGGCATCACAGTTAAATAAAATGAAAATTATAAATCTACTATGAATCAGACATTTAGATGGATAACTAACCTCAATAGGATCAACATCATGAGCTATAACAACTAGTTGAGCTTTCTTCTGCTCCACCAGTGTAGTCACCGTGTTGGTTCCACTGCGAATGACATTTGGTTTTTTTGTCGGCGTATCTTCCTTCTTTGCAATCTTTTGTTCAGCTCTCGCCTTCAACCTCGCATTCTTCATGGCTGTTGATTCAGGGCGGTATTTTTCCAATACCTTGAATAACTGTGTAGCTACAACATAAGAACAATATTTTATTATATTTTTTCCATATGTTTGTGCATATGAATAGGATTAAACAATTCTTTAAATTATACATGGAATATACATCTTACCAGTTTGTTTATCCAATGTTTGCGTAAACTGGTTTATCGTTGGGGGTACTTTCAATCTCTTCTGCAACACAGATCTTTGGCGCTGAATACGGATGTATTTGGGCCATCTTACAAAGCGGCTGAGATCACGAGCCGGTTGAATGTCCTGGCCTAAATTTTAACAGAATTTCACAGTAATATGTGACTATTCTATATAGATTATAAAGCACAGTATAACTCTGTTTATTCAAACATGTCGGGGAAAATAGTTCCAATAATTGAATGATATGGATAATAGAAGTTGACTTGCTTTTCTTTCTATCAATACTTATTAATTTCAATAATAGGAGCTGAAATTTAGAAAACTCAAGTTAAGCATGTCACGAGTTTATCTTTATTTAATTTATATTAGTGGACACAGAAAAACACACAAATAGAATACAGATAAACAGAGTTCTACTGTATTAATCAGAAAAATTATACTGACTTACCAATGCCAAAGTTACGTGTTCGTTTTTCAAAGAGTGGATTGGTCACTTTCTTCGGTTCAACCTTTTTGACTGCCAACGGTGCGGCAGCTACCTTCTTCCCAACCTTCTTCTTAGGCTGAAATTATAAAGGGAAATAGAAATAAACATTAATTTTCACATGCAATATAGTAGAGTTTTAATACATTTCTTTGTAATATATTCATGTACTTTTAACGAAGTATACAAAACTAAATTAGAAATATTTTTATGCAGGAAATATCTTTTAAGAATCCAATGGTTTAATCTCTCTCCTTTATCTCATGAAAATTATGCATTTATTGCTGAACGACAATCTTTTATTTTTTACCAAGATCTACGAAATTTTGCTTTGTATAAAATTAGGTTATAAAATGTTAAATTAATGTTACGTGATCGAATCGATTTATTTGAACGTTGTACCCAGAAATAGCATTTTTCTGTAAAAGTAAGATTTCAGAGGATTGCAATAATTAGATAACATAATTACTGAACTAATTGACTGTGGAATGAAAACATATTTTTGGTCTACACGCCTGAAGAACATGCTCGAGATTCGAACCAATTCAAACGTGGATATTCGACGCAGCCGACGCCGCTTAACAAAAATATTATTCGCGCACGATGATTCGATAATCTTACCTTTTTCTGAACCATTTTTCTAGCTAGAAATCCAAAGGATTTCTGTAAATTTTATTGGATAAAAACGCGATACCTCGCTAAGCGCGACGCAAAGTACGGCGTCGACACCGTAAAGAGGGGTGTCGAACCACAGCGCAGTGTTGCCAACCCTTTGTTCTAACTTCACCCCAGATTGAATTTGAAATCCCCCCAAATCCCCCTAAATCTTAATTTTTGTAGAAGCACAAATCGCCAAAAAGTAAATAATGATAACTATGTAATTATTTTTTTTTAAATAAACCATATTTTACAATTTTATATGTTATTTATTTCCATAGTCTCGTAAAACAGGTTGATTTCGTGACAATCGTTCTGATTTTTATGATCGTACATAGATACATTAAATTTTTTTATCATTGCCTCCGTTGGCTTAAAATTAACGCATGATATATTATCAATCTTTAGATAGTATCTGACCATCAGTATTATCGCACCCATGATTCTTTGCTGAGATTGGACTATTCCTTTAAAACTAAAAGTATAAATCAATCAGCGCGACGAATTATAAAACGGTTGCAAAACTGCTGAGTCTGCTGAACGCAGCCAATGATTGATGAACATTTATTCCCCCCCAAAAAACCCCTGGCATTTTTGTACCCCCTAAAATTCCCCTCGCAGCTTAAAAACCCCCTAAATTTGGGGGGAAAACCCCCAAGTTGGCAACGCTGCCACAGCGCCATCGAAGTGACGCCATATTGATACTCGTCAGTTCTGCAGTGTTGCCAACTTGGTGGGTTTCCCACCAGATTTGGTGATTTTCGAAGATGTCTGGTGGCAAGATTTTTGGTTTAAATTTTTTATTAATTAATTTCGGCGATTTCGACAGCTAAAAAGAATAAATCTGAACAAATCACGTGTAACTTTGACTGCGGTCAAAAGGCCTGTTCTTTTTTACTGAACTTTTGCACCAGTTCATCTTTCTTCCTCTTCTTTCCTCCTGGAGAGAAAAGAAAGAAAGATGAACTGGTGCAAAAGTTCAGCCAAAAAGAACAGGCCTATTGTCTCACTACAAATGCTTTGAAGCGTTTGGTTGACCAATTAGAAAAAAGAATTTTACAAATTGACCAATCAAAAATTGCTTTAAAACATTTGTAGCATCGCGTTGACCGTACCCTTCAAAACAGCGGTGATTTTAAACCATTGCAAATATTTATTTATTTCAAAAGAATATAAAAAGTTCAATATATTTTCAAAAATATTAATTTTAGTAATTATTATATAATATTAACTTAATAATTCATATTAAAGATAACAGGCCTTTTAGAAGAAAAGATCCAGTTACAACTGTATTTATATCATGTTACAATTGTCTTTTATAGACACTTATTTATGGATAAAGTTTGTTTAGAAAACTAACTCCTATTAAATATAATAAAATTTACATATCGTCAATATGTACAATTTTTTATAAAATATAATATGATAATCTTATAATAATCTTATTATTATAGCAAAATTTATTATAATAAGATATATAATAATATATATTATAATTAATTTTTATCATAAATATTATATATTAATTTTGTTTATATTTCATTGATAATGTTCATTTCTCTTGCAGGTTAAGATTAGAAACAGGTTAAGTTTATTCCTAACCTCAATTTTCGCAAAGAATAACAGGGAATAAACCGGAGCAACTGAAACAGCTGATCAAGTTGATGTCGGTTTAAACCGTAAATTGTTATTAATAATATCTAAAAGAGTACCAACAAATTAATTATGATGACGAAATTCCATATCATAAAAAATTAGAAAAAGCATTAAGAAAAAAAGAGAAATTATGTCTAAGAGATAAATATATTCCAAAACAAGAAAAGATAATTAGTTCTTTAATTTTAATTTTAAAAGAAAAATTAACCAAAATCATTGTGCAATTGAGAAATGACATCAAAAATTCTATTTCATGGGAGAAGCTGGATATTATGTGGTAAGCTGAACCTACTGAGTCTCAGATATAATCCTAATGGTACATGCAATGCTGCATCAACGTCCGTGTTGCCACCCGATAGTCCGATGAACGTGTTCGACAGGAATGCAAAGCTGTTGCAGCGCGAACGCGCCGCCAAAGATGCTAATGTCCAGTTGTATGATTACATTAAGGACGATGTGGGCGACAGGCTGGCAGATAGAATATTTGACATCAAACGAAAGTTTGGTAGAGTCCTCGATCTAGGATGTGGCCGTGGTCATGTGTCCAAACGGATTCTCAGCGAGTCTGTGGAGGAATTGGTGCTGGCCGACATGAGTTCGAGTCTCCTGCAACAGGCTGATATCACAGAGGATATAAAAGTCAAGAAGGAAGTCATGGATGAAGAGAATCTGTCTTTCGAGCCAGACAGTTTCGACATGGTGATCAGTTGTCTGAGTCTTCATTGGATCAATGATCTTCCTGGATGCTTTAGACGTATCAACAGTAGCCTAAAGAATGATGGAGTCTTCATGGCTGCTGTATTTGGTGGTGATACGCTTTACGAATTAAGGTAAAGACGATATTACCAGGTTTAAATCGGAGTTTTTCCAGATTTTATTTGCATTTATTATTTATGGTATTTATTTTGATAATATAGAAGTTCCTTGCAATTAGCTGAATTTGAGAGGTACGGTGGGATCTCGCCACATATTTCGCCATTCGTGCAAATCAGAGACATTGGGTCTTTACTAACGAGAGCGAACTTTACTATGTTGACTATTGATACTGACGAGATAGTCATTGGTTACCCAAGCATGTTCGAGCTTATGTGGGACCTGAAAGGTAAATAATGTTACACAAAATTCTTTACTTAATAAATATTATATAACAGGTGTGTAAATATATTATGTAATCTATTATCTAGGAATGGCTGAGAATAATGCAGCTAGAAATCGCAATTTGCATCTGTCGAGGGATACGCTAATCGCGGCCGCATCTATATATAAACAGCTTTACGGAAAAACGAAAGAAGATAACACAGCATTCGTTCCCGCCACGTTTCAGATAATATATATGTTGGGATGGAAACCGGACGAGTCTCAACCGAAGCCTCTTAGAAGGGGAACGGGACAAGTATCGCTCAAGGATTTGTACAGGCTCGATCAAATTGTTAAAGAAAGCAAGAAGATTAAACTGGATGACGATGATAAATAGCTTGTATTAAATAGTCTTTATTTGATCGCGCCTTGAACAATGTAAATAATACTCTATACCGTATGTAAAAACTTAACATGTATAAATTCTTCCTTTTGAATGATAAGCGTAAAAAATTAACTTATTCAACATTCGCATTTTGTTATTTCTGCCATTCTGCACGTTGCCACTTCACGATTTCTTTTCCTCGTCTTTGTGAACTACAATGCCCTTTTCTATAAGTTCTGGAATCTCTACTGCTAGCCATGGTCCCAACTGAAATAAAGAAATAACTTGGCGCTAGAATTTGTTATGAAAGTACCTTAATATAAAAGTTTATAAGTCTTTTAAACCTTCGGAGCTGATATGGACTTAATTATAAATTTCTTTATAAAAAGTCAATTCCATTTTCTTTATGTTATATCTGCAAATTTTGATTATTTTTACTAAAATATATTTATTAATTCTTTCTCATGTAAGTTATTTTGGTTTCTTGAAATAAATTAGTGTCTTTTATTATAATTAATATAAATTAAGCAGATTTTGTAGACCCAATGTCAGTAACTGTGTTACAGATTTTATCAAAAGCTTCGAAGGATTAATGCTTTCAATTATTAAATATATGCAATCAAATATTTAGCTTACACCAAGAGCCATTGCATGAGCAATGCCAAACTTGGGAGCATTGCGAGCCCATAATGGTTTGAAGTGATCAGTCAGGCAGATCTTACCACCTCTATACATTTTTGCAGTTTTACCATCCAATTCTGGTAAAGCAATTTCAGGTGCTGTTGTGGGATATGTGATGGGAATCTAGAATTGTCCAAGAAAAAAAACTGTTAATTAAATGTTTTAAACATTGATTTATTTTTAGGTTTTAATAATTTTAACTTTTTTATTATAATAAATATTGACAAAATATTATTCAAATAGGATTCTACATCAAAGGTAATATTTTTCCATTTTCTCCTTAAATAAAAAATACAGTAAGAAAAAAGCAGCTACTCACATCAAATTCTATCTCAAATTCATACTTCAGGAAATTCTGAATGTACCAGCACTTGCCAAACCACTTAGTGCCTTCCTTGTTTGATTCCAGCCGAAACCAGTCATTATCCGCTTCTTTGTTATTTTTGACATACTACAACAATAAAAAAAGATTATATAATATGATTAAATCTATGTATTTTTTTTTTAATTGGAAGCTTCCTTTGTACTGATTGGATTGTACTTTTAGATTCAGACTATCTAGAGTTTATAGAGGAATATAGTCTGAGAGGAGAAAACTTCCAGTAGAAAAAGCAACTTTACAACTGTTGTAAAATTCTTTCATATGATTGGTCTAGCACTTAGTTCCTCACTGGATCTAAATGTATAAATCAATCATATTTAAGAATTTTACAACAGTTGCAAAGCTGCTTTTTCTGTTGAACACAGCCATTCTGAACGTAGTTAATAATTATAAATCTATTTATTTCATAAAATATTTTTAGAGTAAATGTGTGCTGATTAATAATGTGTTTCATCACATAAATTAATTCCTAACGTTTATAAATTAAAAATTAAATTAAATTATACTATTTATAAATTAAGTAACACGAAAACTATTCCATATGGAAGTGTGACATTTATAAGCTTGCAAGTGAAAGAGTCGTATCAATTCTCTCACCTTAATCAGAGCCTGATATTCCTCTTTCAATCTCTGCACCCATAAATCCTTGTCTCTGGGGCCGGCTTTCGTTTGCAATAATGGAATATTACTCAAAGTCTTCTTCGTCGACTCGTCAACCATCTCAACGGATTAACGTTTCAGTTTACCTTGAAGGTTATGGTGCTACTTGCTGTCGCATGACCAGTGTCGCCAACTTAAAACGTTGCACCACGTTGCAGTCGTTGCACTTCTTCGAGAGTTGTGCGATAACAACTGAGGGAAAAAATAGATAACAATTAATGCGCATCCCTCTAAATAACTACGATAAAAGGTGCAATTTGTTTTCTCGCTTTTACAATCTCACTTTTAGGTTGTTTTTATGGTGCACTCGTCCTTCAATCGATCGATTGCATTCGTAAACGGTTGCATCGGTTGCATCCCTGTGACTGCCGCTTAAACAGGCGTGTTGTACCCGGTCGTGTCGTCGTTCCATTTGGTTCCATTTATGCGAAGGCTGTAACACTGAAAGATACGAAGAAACGAACGCTCGTAAGTGGCGATGAGATGCTAATCGACCATCAATAACGTACTTGTGATTCGGAAAAAATTCGAACGCATGATGGCTGATTCGTCTTACGAGAAAGGATTAACTGAACTGTCGAAGATGAAGGTGAATGTTATAAGTTAACTCTCCTTGTTTCGCACAACTTGCTGTTTCTCGGTGATATTCTAATCAAGCTTCCTCGAGCCTAGAAAGTCGAAGCTTCCAATTGCTCCAATTGCTCCAATTACTCCAATTACTCCAATTACTCCTGATCACACTCACTTCCGCTGTCGATTTTAACATAGACGGTCACTGGTGTGTGTGTGGTCGATGTTATTACTGGTTATAATATATACAATTACTTAGAATTGTAAGGCTATTATATTTGTTTTAATAGTAGAAAAGCGTGACAAAGTGTACCAGCAAACAAATGGGTACTCTTTCATTTGTAGTAGATGATATTTAATTTTATCACATTGTTTTTATTATAAAATACTTGATGAAAAAAGTCATCAACAGAAAGTCAGTTAAAATATACTTGTAAAACTATAACTGTCTTTAGTAAGAGAAATAACTAAGTGTACAAAAACAAATGGATAGTTTTATTTATTGTATCTAATATTATAATTCAATTTTGTTTCTCATTGTTCTTATCATAAAATAATCATTATATATAAACAGAAAGTCAGTAAAACATGCTTGTAAGATATGGGCAGTATTCACAATTGATTCTTATTTTAAGACCTTAATTAATAAGTCTTATGGGCTTTCTACAATAAGCCTTTACCTAAATTTTAAGTCTTATGCTGATTCTGTAATGAGTCAATAGTTGGTAGTTAAGTCTTATCAGTGAAGTTGACCAATAGCCAACTTGTACGACTAACACTAATTGGCCAACTTTACTGATTAAGACTGGTCATTTCACATTCGACTGTAATTGGCTTAAGGCTTAAAGTTTTTGTAGTGACTTATCATAGAAAAAAAGTTAAAATACGTTTGTAAAATTGTGATTATCTTTAATAATAGTAGAAAAGCATAATAATAAAATATACTGGCAAATAAATAAAAAAATAGATACTTTGATTTATAGTAATATTATAAATCAATGTTATGTCTCATTATTCTTGTTACAAAAGAATTTTCTTGGTGAACAGAAAGTTAGTTGAAATATGCTTGGCAAATGAAACCATGTTAAGTTTCTGTTTCAATTATAATATGTATAATTTCCTCTTTGCAGATCACAACTCCCATAATTTTTTTCTCATAATCTCTGTAGTTTTAATTAATTACAATTTTTGCAGTTAAAATAGGATGAAGCATAAGCCATTTCACAACATTTAAAAAAATTTTTTTAATTTCTATAACATTGCTGTATCTTTCAGGTAGCTGATCTAAGGGCTGAATTGAAACAACGAGGACTTCCCACTACAGGCAATAAAAATGAATTGGTGGAAAGACTCCAGCTAGCAATTCACGGAGGTTCTGTTTTTGCTCTCTCATTTCAATTCTTTCCTTCAATATAAATATCTTAGGCATATTTTTGTGAAAGAATTATTTATATTTTATAGATGCTGCATTGTCTTTGGATGAAACTACGGAAGAGATTTTAGATGAAGATGAAGTACTTGGCGTAAGTGTACTGTATAGATGTTACAATATTAATAATAATAACTTATAATAATTAATAATAAACTTAAATATTATATATATATATAAATAATATTATTATATAATATTAACTTCTATTTTAAACACATACATAAGAATTTTGGATTATTTACAGGATGAAGAAATAGAAGAATTATCAAGTAAGCCAGACTCACAAGAGACCCCTGAGAAGCGAAAATTGTCTATAGATAATATAACCAACAATTCCAATGCAAAAAAGATAGTGCTAAATCGCAAATCTGTATTGGAAGAAATAAAGAATGACCAAATGGAGAAGAAGGAAAATAAAGGAGCGAAAGAGATCGAAAGTGATGACGCCCCGCCAGAGAAAAAAATTATTAAACTATCCGAGCTCAGCACAAAAGAGGTAGCTAAAAATTATATTATTGTTATCCATTAGAATTTAGATCACCAAGTAATAAAATTCATTTGCTTCAAACACACGATGCAAACGCGCTTGTTTTATATTATATTATTTATTAATACATAAGTGTATTAATTCTTTAATAGAGATTGGAAATGAGAGCTAAGAAATTTGGAATGCCATTATCCGAGGCGGCAAAGAAGGAGGCTAGATTAGCTCGTTTTAACGTAAATAATCAAAATAATAAATCGGCTGCATCCATAAAGACACCCGTGGTAAGCAATTTATAATTTACTATATAGTTTATGTTATCAAGATAAAATAATAATTTATAGAATTATTTTATGACAATTATCAATAAATTTTTCATAGCCTACTACATATGAAGTATTGAAGAAACGTGCAGAAAGATTTGGTACCTCAGTATCTACTTTGATGGAGAAGGTAAGCAAAAATAGAGCTAGACCATGACATACAGAAAAACCTAAACAGAGGCTTTCTACAATAAGCCATTATCTAATCTTTAAGTCTTAAGCCATAAGACATTTGTTAATCACAATCGAATGTGAGAAGAATAATCGACTATAATTGGTCAGTTTCTTACGGCTTAAGACTTAAGTTTAGGTAATGGTTTATTGTAAAAAGCCTTTAAGCAGTAAGGAAATCAATATGTTGGATTTGCCACTGTTTACGTTATGACCTTAAGGTTTTTACTGTGATTAGTCGATTTGTTTATTGCTTATGTTTTACTGCTTAAGTTTTTTTGTATGCTATGGTTCTTAACTTTGCAAATATATGTATACATTTTGAAAACTTAGGCTGTCGTACTATAGCACAGATTTTTCCCATAATATCTATTGTGTAATTAGAAGCATTATGCGTTATGTAAAACTCATTTCCATATCCTATGGAATGTATTACATATTTGCCATCAATAAATTGCGACTTTTGCTATTTCTGTTAGAATAGTCTAAAATAATATAATTGGTTATTATGTACTCTATCGAATTTTTTAGTGTTTCATGGAACATATGGAAATTGAGTTCCACATAACAGTAAACATATAACGTCTCTAATTACATTACGTAAAAAATCACGGGACGGCACTTGTATTTATTTTTACCAACATAAATTAACTGTAATCTCTGTTTAACTTTTTTTTTACTTTTCATTTTTATCTAATTCCTGGAACTAAGAAAAGATAAAAAGTACGTTACACTAAGATTAAAGTTAATCCATATTGGTAAAGATGGGCATTACGGCGACTTTGACCAAACTTCAATTATTTAAATCGATAATTAACTCTATCAACAAAAATTACAGAATCGTTTAACACAAAGTCTCTAATATACAGTTCGTTATTCTTAATCTTTTTTTGCTATATTAAATATTCTAATAACTAATATAAGTTTTGTATTTATATTACTTAATAAAATAGTTAATTAACTTAATCAGAGTTTTGATCGCCCTTATATATATCATTTTTCTATCACACTGATTTTATTTTAAATCTTTTGTTTCTTTAGGTTGAGATGGCTGAACGATTGGAGAAAAGAAAGGCCAGATTCGGTGAAGTGAAACCTGAGAATAAACTATCTAAGAATAATTATAAGATTAAGATTGTTAAATGATACTCGGTGTTATATACTAAATCAACGATCTAGATTACAAAAAAATCTAATTTAAGTCTTATTTTAAATAAACTATTATACATACGAGAGAGGAGAATAATGACTCATTGAAGATAATGTATAATACTTTTTAATACCATTATTACTTCAATATTAAAGCAGTCATACTTTTTTTCCTTCGTTTTTTTTTATATTACCTTATCACATGTGAATTTCTTGTAAGAAAATAGGCGACAGAAATCTTAAAAATGTAGATGGATGTATTACACCAATAAACTTACATATGCAACAGTATTTTAATCGTATTAGTCATCAATACAAAGAATGTTATTTAAAATTTCAGGATTTTAGGACTTCAAGTGTGAAAAGAGTATGCAAACGTATAATATGTATACATGATAAAAAATTAATAAATTATAATAAGGTGGACTGTGTTTAAAATTTACTGCCAGCACTGAAAATGCTACAGTTTATATGCGTATATAGATTTTTAGTACTGGCAGTAAATTTTGGAACACAGTTATAGAACAGTGTATTGTTTATCTGATCAATAAATATGATATATATTCTATTTTGAAGGTTTCTCTATGATTATACTCTATTATACTATAATCAAGTAGAACCAAAATGGCGGATAGGAATATCTACTTAATATATATATATTATAATAATTTACACCTTGTTTGAAGATACAGAATCGACCCCCAGAGCTCTGATTGAACGGTTCGTTATTCTCTGTTGCCATTGGGTGCTTTCCATTTGATGACACAAGTCGACACAAGTGTCGTTCTATCTTTATCACTCTCTGAATGTCAACGAGGATAGAACGACGCTTGTGCAGACTTGTGTCATCAAATGGAAACCACCCTGTGCCTATTGTGTTTAAATCTTAAGCCAATATGAAGCAATGGGTACATCCAGAAGCACGACCGCGGACCGCTCAATGAGCGCTCAATGAGCGGTCGTGCTTCTGGATGCACCTATTGATTTCAAAATGCAATCTTCAGATTGACTGTCGCAACAAACTTGCGATCGCTTACAACTAAAGCCTGTATCAGACTACCGACTCTACAAGCCGACCCGACTGCCAACTCTGACTGCCGACCAATAATGGACCAATCACAATGATACTGATTCAATGTGATTGGTCCATTATTAGTTGAATACACATTCTTTTTGCATTCTGACAAGTGAGACACAACCACAGTCGGCGGCCACAGGTGTCGCTGTCACATGTGCAGCTACATGTAATATGCAGCTGCGATCACAATATGGCTGCTTCACTTAGGAGGAGATACCTAATCAGAATACGTATCAGACTACCAATCAGAAACTCGGACATCAATGTCGCTTCTCTCTATATATAGGACTCTAGTCTGTAAGTCTGTACAGTATAGGAAAAATCACACTTTTTTTTAAACCGGCATGTGTTTTTCTAATAATTGTCTCCGAAAATATTTGATTTATCTCTGTCACATGTGCAGCTACATGTAATATGCAGCTGCGATCACAATATGGCTGCTTCACTTAGGAGGGGATACCTAATCAGAATACGTATCAGACTACCAATCAGGAACTCGGACATCAATGTCGCTTCTCTCTATATATAGGACTCTAGTCTGTACAGTATAGGAAAAATCACACTTTTTTTTAAACCGGCATGTGTTTTTCTAATTGTCTCCGAAAATATTTGATTTATCTCGGATTTCTGTCATAATAGAACGGCATTGAACAACATTTTTAAAGACTGCGTAGGAGCGTTTGATACGACGACATGCAATTTTTGCAAATGTCAATTTACATTGTAGCTTACCTGTGTGTGTTCTTCTTGAAGGTTTATTGTGAGAAGGATGATGAGATACCGTGAGTATTTTTGGTGTCTAGTGCACATTTTACTGCCAGAAATAAGTTCATTGCGTATTACTTAAACAATACATTATATATTATATATTTAGCATAATTTTTTCCAAGCTATATGCTTGCCAGTATTTTCGTCATTACTTTTAAATAAACAAGATCCATTCACTGCATACAATTACAAAAGTTTTCCTGCAAGACATAAATATATTAATTGCATTTTTATGTAAACATAAACATATGAGTATTTTTATTTTAGATCTTCTACATGAATGTATTTTTTATTTCAGATCCACTCCTGAGCTCACAGAAATACAATCATTCTTCTACATGTTTGCAAAAGAAGATTTAACTAGGTATAAATTATATTATTTTATATAAGATATAAAATTTTGAGGTACAAAATAAATCATTTTCCTTTAAATTTTAGTTCAGTAGCAGAGACAGAGAAGAATCAATCGCTCACCATATCACAATCGTGTAGTTATAGAGAACCAGATGAACGAAATACTCAGGAAGCAATTTTCTACAAACGTTTGATTGCCATATTATTATCAAAGCTTGAGATGCAAGTAAGTTGCTGTATATAATTGGAAGAGTCAAGCCTAAAATCATTTGTAATAACTTGATAAACTCAATATAAAAATTTCTTATTTATATACAATGGGATAAAATTTGCTTGCAGAGAATTGATGATAGATTAGTTGGAACGCTTAATATAGAAGTGTTTTCTTCAGAACTTGAATACTTGCGGAAATTTGTGAACGGTCAAGGTTCTATCAGAGAAGTTGACAGAATTCTTATCAATGCGATAACAGGATCTGAATACTCAGCATGCGACTATATAGCTAAAGCATTTTATTATTTCAATTTACTTTTGAGTAAAACATCAGAGAATTTGATACATTATATATCACTTATGAAAGATTTGACGTATTATATATCACTTATAAAAGACCACGTAAGAATAATTTAGTATATATATATATATATATATATAAAATATTAAAAGATACATTTTATATTTTGAGTTTATATATCTAGTAATGTGGATCTGATTAACATTCTAAATTGTTTCAGTGGGACATAACTATAATCTTCTTTACAGTCATAGCTAGTTTTATGATTTTGAGGAGGCAAAAATGGTCTCGAGGTTTACTTATCTTTCTCATCATTGATGTTATATTTGTAATTAGTTTTGTCATAAATTGGTGGCGACTTGTACAGGTAATTTATAGTGTAATGAAATGTTTTGAAGATTCGTATATACTTGTACTTGGAACGAAATGATGACTGTAGATATTTTATTTTAAAAGTTGTTTTATTTTGCAGGAAGCAGAAATTAAATTAATGGCAGCACAAGCACAATTTAGAGAAATGCCAATTGCTTGCCAGCCGCATAAAATGAATTTCTGGGACAAGATGGTTGAGTGGCTTTTTCGTAAGTACTATTTATAATATAAGATGTATTCGAGACATTAATGTATTATTTGTAAGTAGAAATCTATTTATAGCTACAAACAATTGTGAAAAATACTATGAAACGATTATGACGAATCCTAGACTGCAAGTGACACCAGCACTTGTATTGACTAATTTGCTCACTACGGTTATTTTTCAACCTTTAACATACCTTGGACTTGTTATATCTGAATTTGTAGATAATGCTACCGGTGAGTATTGTAATTTGTTTTATTGTCAATATGTACAGAGGTTTAATATTGACTTATTAACTACGTCATGCATTGTTTCATAGGTAAATTAAACTTTTTGTACAAGTTTCCCATCATAATTGCCCTTTTCTTGAGCATCTGCATATGTATTATATTGATTCCGTTTTCCTGGATTGGTGGATCTATTAATTTCGGTTTTGGACCATTCTTCAAATTTGGAATGAAAGGTAGACAAAATTCTAATAAAAATCAAGAAGACCACATTGAGAGGATTTATGAGGTATTAACTATATTTTTATTATGTTTTAAATTATAAATTTTTTTCGTTAGGTTGGTTTTAAATTAGTTGTAATATTCAGAAAAAAATATATATATAATACAAAATTTTTATAATATAAATACATTCAAATCTATATACATACATATTTTTATTACAGGAAGTTTCACTAAAAAGGAGGTTGAAAGATTCAGGAAAAATGAAACAAATTACCTTGGGACAAGATAATGGTAATGCTCTAAAGAAAATAGCACGATATTTGTAATTTCTAATTTTTATAAGTACTGAAATTATTATTATTATTATTGCATAGATCTTGCTGGAGGCGATGCCGACATGCATCATTTAGTAAGATATAAAAAATGTCAGTGTGAAAAAAAACCAGATGAAGATGTGGAATGTATCAAGAAAGAAGAGAAACTACTACCTTACTAACAGCTCGCACCGTTGCGTATATAATACTTCTCTTATGATTTTACGTTTATCTTACCTTATTGGATACAATTTGGTGCCTCATCCATACTAACGGGGACACTAGAATCCGTCCGTTTTTTTCATCTATTCAGAATGATTCAAAAAATCTGTAAAAATTTACCAACATGCTTTCAACTTTCTAGAATAAATATTGGCACTTCATTTTGGAAAATAATAAAATGTATAATTTTTATAATTACCGAAACATTTATAATTACTCAAAGAAACTTGCACGAATAGGAATCGCTCGGTGACTAGTGACCCCCTTTAGTAGGGTAAGAGTTAATAATTATTTATTTTTTAAATTAATAATTAATTTTTATACTAATAATCTATAAGCATATTGCGCTATATTTAAAATGATAAGTGTATTTTATTTATCTTATAATGATGGAAAAATGATGGCCATAAAAGTTATTAAAATTAGTATATTTTATTTTAGTATATCGAAAATATTGAAATTTATGTTATTGTACAAAATAAATACAATAATAGGGCATATCAGAGTTAATACACAATTAAATTATATATTTAAAAAACGAAATATTACATGTTTCGGTTTTAATATTAGACTCTCTTCAGATGTTTGCTAGATAGTGGGTCTAATATTAAGACCGAAACATGTAATATTTCGTTTTTAAATATATAATTTAATTGTGTATTGACTCTTATATGCCCTATTATTATATTTATTTTGTATTATTATCAAGAGTCCTTCATTATTATTGTTAATTATGTTATTGTATTATAAAATGGATCTACTTTTCATATTTTTCACACTAATCTATTTTAGTATCTCACTTATAGGAATTGTACTATTCCAGATAGCCAAGCGAGATTTAGCATATGGGACAAATTAGTGCACTGCATGTGTTGTTTTCAACTTGTCGACAATTTGCTGTCATTGGAATCTAATGTGAAACTGAGTTAGCATCAGGAGGGCAAATAGACTTCATGAGTTTATGAAATTATGAGTATACATTGAGAATAGACTTTATAAATAAATTTGATAATAAACTCGTCATGTTGATAGCAAACTGACGGCACGCTTACGTCTTACTGCACGCATGATGATAACTTGCCAGCAGTTTGCTGAATTCTAAGGAAGACTACGTGACGTCAGAACAATAGACAGTTTGTGGAACCACCTTGGCTTTAGTTTGGTGAAATTGAATGCGGAATAAGTGACAACAAAATGGCAATACATTGCCCTTATTTGGCTATCTGGGATCTTTCTTAATGCATAGGTGCGCTGCGAATAATTGGTGCGAGAACATATTTTTATAAAAAAGTATTGTTACTTGTTGTGATAAATTTTGTACCTTAATCGTAAAATAATATTTATCAATTAGCGATTACATATGTACCTTGATGAAAATAAAAATCAGAGCGTAAGTCGAATGTAATAGGAGAGTAATAAAAGCGTAAACGAAATTTCTACGAGGCGAAAATTGAAACATCAAAATGTAAAAGAAGCGTAAATGCTTCTTTTATATTTTATTGTTCCAATTTTCTCCTTCTAAGAGTTTCGTTTACGTTTCTGTTACTCTCCAATTACATCCGATTTATGCTCCGATTTTTATTTTCATCAAGGCAGGTATTACTTTGTTATAGCTTATTCATAGTACAAGTACCTTAATAAATGATACATTGACTACTTAACATAATGCTTTACTACAACGCCTATTGCATATTTAATTGCTGAGAATTAATAAATTGCAAATGCTATTCGCGCAAATTGCACGGGATGAATGAACGATAAATGCGGCAGAAATGAAAACATTCTGTTGTTCGACTGGTAGCCTAGCGGCTGCGCTTTATGTCAACTCAGCTTAATGATCGGTGAGCAAGCAAGGATTTGTCAAATTTGCTAGATGTAACGTCTGCGTTCCTTGTGTAATTTTACCCATTCTCTGTGTACTCGCGGACAAACGATCTAGTTGTAACTGAACGAAAATTATCTTATCGAAAGTATGACGTTTAGAAAATAAAAACGTTGCAAAAATCGAACAAGAAATTATAAAACTTTTCTATTTTTCGATTTTATTTTGAAATAATGCAATCGGAATCCGTTTATTGTATCATGTTATGGAGGAATGTAGAATATAGAATTTATATCGTTAAAAAAGCGCGATGTATACTTTTCACCAACATTACATACTATTCTCGTTTTATTTGTTTTCTTTTACGCAGAATGTAATTAAATGTCATTTACTATACGTATAAAAAACCGTATAATGGACGTGTACCATTAAAAGATTTTAATAAAGTGCGATGTGTTCTTGAGTAAGAAAAAATACCTTTCTGATGTTTGCGACAATTTATTTTCTCTAGCGTTCCCCCCACGACGAGATCATCCTCATTGAATTAAAATAATATTAGACCGTAGCAAATTTGACGACGGATTGAACGTCGTTTATTTTGGGAACTCGTTAATTACCGTCGAGTAATTTGCAAGGAATACACTAATTAGTGTCGAAGGTTG
This sequence comes from Trachymyrmex cornetzi, assembly GCF_001594075.2. Lineage (NCBI taxonomy): Eukaryota > Metazoa > Arthropoda > Insecta > Hymenoptera > Formicidae > Trachymyrmex > Trachymyrmex cornetzi. Next base: position 1,002,445 of record NW_017297166.1, on the reverse strand, counting down.
TGTACACGAGTGGTTTCTTTTACCAGCGAAAAACGCAGCCGAAGAACTTTGAAAAATAGAGAGAGCGTCCTCTGTTTTTTTTCTACGCTCAGGCAATTTTTCACGATATCGATCCTCCTTTTTACCGAAGTAAACTTTTTGCGATTTGAATTTGAGAGCATTAAAAGGTGCAATATTGCAAATGTGTACCCCTTTTATAGTCATCGGATTTCAATCCGTTAATGAGTCGTGAGTGAGGTATTGCATTTCCACTGGAAGCGTACATTTGCCGAAAGTAGGAACGCATTTCGGGCTTTTCATTACGCAAGATTTATTGCAAAATGTCACGTCCCCTACTTCTATTCATTTTCTCTACATACATCTATGCTAAATAAAATTGAATATATATGTAGCAAAGTAAATTAATGTATATACATTTATAAATTATAGAACATAATTAAACGTAGGATAAATAAATTATAGGTATTATATGAAAATGTAATTAAAGCTTGTGCTAAAAAAAATGTTATATTCTCAGAAACTCTGTTTTTCTTTTCTTCATCGGACAAATACACATATCGTATGTACTGAAGGAACATTGCGAAAATACTATTTTTCACGAGCACAAAATGGATTGCAGATTAACGCAAAAAGATTATATTCTTTTTGTACTTATTAAGTAATAAGTACATATGAAAAAGTATTATCTTGTTGCGAGATTCTCTCGATTGGGATTGTAGTATGTTTTTTGTCGAGTCTTTTCATTTATAAAATTAATTGTATGCATATATAAATTAATTAAAACTTTAAATTTGAATCAATACAACCAACGCTAAACTAAAATTAATTTATTGTTTAAAAAGGATATGAGTATATATCAGAAAATAGATATATTTAATACTGCGTTAAAACAATGGTGATTAAAATTGTTTGAATTCGTTCTAGTTAATTATAAACGTAAATACTATTTTAAAATTTAGTTTTATTCTCTTTCATTAGCTTACCTAATGAAATTAAAATCTAAAATTTTATTTATTTTTATTATTTAACGAAGGTAGAAATATTAGATCAAAACGCGTTTATTTTAAATATTCAATATTGCTGAAGCGCCGGCGACTATTTTATTAATAAAAATAGTATTTGAAATTCTTGTAATTTCTATGATATATTTCGTAATTCTATCTATTTTAAAATACGATTTTACTGTCAATTAATTTAACAAATATGATTAAAACCTGAAATTAATTTTCTATAACAAATTCAAATTTAATTAGAAAAGAAAACGTTTCAAATATTCAATATTATAGATATTCACAGAAGCATTAGTGATTATTTCATTATTAAAATGGTTCAAAATTGTGGCTATCACTTCCGGTTTCTGATTGAGCTTCTATATACATTCACGAGATATTACGTGAATATTATTATTATTATATAATAATATTATAAATAACGATCTCGCGATCTCGCATATATTTGCTGGCGTTGCTTTTCAGTCCCGGTCTCGGTACAGATTTATGCACCGTTCGTTCTATCAAATATTTGTTCTCGCGTTGCTGCTGGTACCACGGTGGTATTTGCCTGGAAAGGATGCACCTTTCGGTTCCCGTCGACCTGGTGAGCTCCATTACATGCCCGAAGTAATACCAAAGAGAGATGGCCAAGCCGGTGTTGTGTGTTGCGTCTAGTTTCGCCGTTTGCGAAGCGGCACCCGCTGGCGGCTGCACGAAAGTGCAGCGTGTCAGTTTAGGGGAGTTTGCGTGTTGTTCACGTGCAACTGCCAGCTAGCCCTAAGTTCCTCGTAATTTCGCGAAACTCCCGCGCAAAAATTGCCGGTGACGCGCCCGAGCTGTTGACTACCGCAACATGTATAAACGAAATTTTTTCGCGCGGTAACGGCAGTTTAAATTATAGTTTTCACTTTCTTTTCAGTCGGAAGTTTTCCATTATTGTGATATACGTGCGCATTGCGTGAGAAAGGAAATTTATATCTTATCCTGTATACACTTTCTCTTTTAACGCTGAGACATTCCTTGGAATTAAATCAATTTCTATAAAGAACGGTACATAAATTATACATACACACACAATGATTTGGTTACATGGATAAGTCTGACTGATTCTTATTTGTTTTAAATATTTTTATATTCTGATTTTTAATGTCAAGAATTTGTTCTATGGGTTCCAATTTTTTCTAATCAATTTATCTTTAAAAAAACATACAGTTTGCTAACAGTTCTCAATGATACTTTTTCTTAATTAAAATGATTTCCCGGGAAAAATGTTTCATGTATAATTATATATAGTTATATAAAATTATATAAAATTCTATATAATTATATAAAAAATTGACATATTTTATATGCTATTATATATAATTGTATATAAAATGTGTCCATATACATAATTTTTTCCGGATTATTTTTTTAAATTAAAACGATTTATTCGAAAACTTTTATAATAAGTAGAAAATCATGTTATAGTTCAGTAATTATTCCTTTATTATGAATTATTTATTTATTCTAAGTAGAAAAGATCAAGGGAAATATGTAGAGGAATTTCCAAATGTTATTTAAAAGTTCTGCTCTTCTCATAAATTTGGAAAACAGATTTGAAATTAACGTAAAAATATAAGGAAATAAATAATACAAGGAACGCCCTCTCAGATCAATTTAACATAAAAAAAAGGTAAAATTTTGTCGACTAGTCTTATTCATATGTTTTAAAATTATTATTGTTATTATTATCATATTTCTCTCGGTTCATCTGTCAGAAGCACGCTTGAAATAGCTCGCTGTAAGAATGAAGAGGATCGTGCGGTCAAAATATTTCGGGACACTATCGTTTGCGATCGCATCGCGGACACGTTCGAAAGGGTTCACGGAGCCGTGAAAGCCGTCGAGGAGAGAAAAGAAAAGGGTGAGACCGCACGTAGGTGCACGGATGCATTACATGCTCGAAGTGATACCTAAGGGCGGATGCTTGGTTCTTTAGTTTTCTCTGCACACCCAACACCGCTGCCGTTGCTCCTTCGCATTATACGTATCTTGCCCCGAAAGTTTCCGCTTTTTCTGCTAACCACCGGTATACGCCGGTGTCTTGGCTTATCTGTTGAAATGTACCTTCATGAAGAACGTGGTAATTCAACACGGTCTCCATTACGCGACTGACAACATTTATGGTAAACTGTGAAAAATTGAATTTGTAACGCGATAAAAACAGAACGTTCGTCTTGATTGTGATTCAACGCCCGATAAAATGTAAATTGCGTAATTGAATACATTGAATAAGAAGTGAATAGTTTTAATAAAAAGCCTAAATGTGTTAAATATTTCATTTACGTACAATTATTTATTATACGTGAATCATTATGAGAAAAATTGACAAAATGCTTACTTCTGCCATAAATTTAATTTATTTTTATTCATTAAAAGCGAACTATTTTTATCTTTTGCTTTTATGCATAGGAAAATATCATTCTATTGCTAAAAAAAGTGATTATTCAATTTACTTTTTTCCTTCTAAATAACAATCATCTTTGATGAAGAATATTTTCTTGATAATAATGTTAAAATGTAGTTATTACAAATTTTGGAAATACTTATTAATATGTACTTAAAACAAAAATTTACTTTCTTCTAAACAATATTATAAAATTGATCAAAGAAATAACTTTAATTATAAAATAAATCGAAGTTTTAATCTAATAATTTTGATTGAAGCATTAAACTCTCTTACTAGGGAGATTCAGAATATATTTTAAATAAATTTAATTTGTGATGAACTTATAATAGATTTGCAGATATATGAGGTTTTAAAATACTTAAAACAAATTATTATTTGCATACAGTATGTATTTTTCTGTGTGTATGATAGATAAATAAAGGACAATGTGTGTTCAAAAGCAATTTACATATTTAAGTTTCTTTAAAATAAGCTAAAGAAATAAATATCCAAAATAAAATTAATTTTTTTAATGCAATTATATACTCGATAATTAATAAAAAAATTAAGAATTGATTCTACTGTTGCAAGAAACAAAAATTTCGATACAGCAAAGATTTTGAAAATATTACATAAGTTTCTATTAAAATCAAAAAATTTTAAGAACTTTTACATATTACATATAACATAACAATTCTACATGTTTATGGAAAATGTTTAATGTGTTAAAATAACTCAGAAAATATATCAGATTGTTGAAGATACTTTAAGATGAGCTCTTATTACATAATACAATGCAACGATCGTGAAAATTTTGTGCGAAATTGTTAAAACTTCTGCAACGTACGCCTGACTATATATGTGTAGTAAAGCAATTTTAACGTAGTTGATTTCACCGTTCTTCTGCACAGTTCTAACTTGCAGTCTCCACTTTAACTGTTTAACTGCAATTTATTATTGCGATCCTGGCTATCCTGGCTGGCGGAGGTACTTCGGTGAGCTATTTACGTAGCTCACGGGTGCTTCCTTAACTCGATTTGACGCGGCACTCGGTGCGGACGGTACCCCTGAATGCGATCGCGCGAGTGCGCTATCAAAATAACGAACCTACATCTTCGAGTGCATCAATCGCGCCCGAATGCATCTGAAGTGCAGCGGGATCCACCGCACTTCATGCATGCGTGAGCATTAGCCTGGCTCACCTGCCCCCATTGACGGTGGCCCCTTCTCGAATTTGCGCCCGGTCGATCGCGGGTAGACCGCTGAAAACTCTAATTTGACCGATCTCGTGCCTTGTTCGTATATATACCTATCGTGATTGCGGTTGAAACATCGATGCGTGATACTCAAAGGGATCTTCGAGAAATCCCTCAAGTGCGTGGTATCGAACGTGATCTTTTATGTGAGAAGTTTGCTTGATTGAGAAGTTTATTTTAAGAGAGAAAAGCGTAAAGGGAAAAATGAGCAAAAACGACGTTTCAGAGTTTAAAGGTTTCACAGATGTTTACAGAAAAGGTAATTAATAAGACATCGTTGTTAAGAGAAGCTAAGGCAAGAAATAAAAAATAAAATAATTAATATAGTTTATTGATCAAACTATGATTTGGATCCAGATACAAAAAATTTGGGAAATGTTTGTGGAATACTTAAAGCGTTATATAATTATATTCCGAAATCGATATGCAACAGCGATATTTAAATACATTTTCTTCTATAATTTCATGACTTATGACTTCTTAACACATGTCCAAAATTGACGTTATTTTTTCTGATATGCAGCTATATTATTTTTCAATATTTGGATCCATATCTGATTGGCTGTCTACTGCATTTTCAGGAACGTTATTTGTCTTATTATATTATAGATCTTTTTTAATTTTAGAATTGAGATTTAAAGTGTAATTTAGATTAATAGATATGTATTATATTACATTAAATTTCTAATTTTCGGGTTTGGAATGTCATCCCCGTTTCCTCTGACTTTTTAAGATTCAATGACTTTTAGAGTTTTTCAGCTATTTAAGCGTTTTTTAAATGAACATCTTGTTGATATTTTCGATAAAAAACTATATGAAATCTCATTTTTTAAAAGTAGAAATAACATTTCTAATTAGAAGAATAACGGACGAGAAGATTAGCCTTATAGGCGCATATTATTTATTATAAGTAATATTTTAAACATATTCTTAGAATATAAAATGTAATATTTCGAGAATATTTTACTAAAAAATTATGTAATATTTTAAATAATGTCCTCGAAATATTAATGGATGTCCATCTAATTATATTATGTCCACTCCTCATAATGTTGTATTATTATTAAAAGCAACATTATTTAATGTTACTGTAATATTATTCAAACATTAAAAAGTATTGTAATAGCATTTACTTTAATTTGTAAAACTGCTACATCTGTTCAGAATAAGTATACGTTTAAAGACTGAAAATGATTTTAGCGCGCAGTTGTAGTATTGGATATGTACTTAAAATCACGCCAAAACATTTTTTTAGCACAAGATACAGCATAGATCGATAAGAACTTTTCGTTACTGGATTCAAATTGCACTAAATTAAAAATAATTAATATTTATAAATATTTTAATAATATATATATGTCAGGGATATTAAGGATACAATACCAAAGATATTCTGTAAGTGGATATAACCTATAGAATACTCTCGTAATATTAAAAATTATTATATGATATTCTCAAAATATTATTATAACTTATTTTAATTTTTTTAAATAATATCCGTATAACGTTCTAGGAATATTTTGCGCTTATAGGGAGACTACTTATTTTCTGGGAATCGATCGAAGGCTGCGCGTTAATTCGTATATCCTGAAAGGATAATGCTACCAGTCGTCAATCACAGCAACAAATTTGCGACACAACGTGTTCCGTTCGCGCGCATTAATTCTCTAGTGTCCTAAAAAGATAATGCTTCCATCTGATTATCACTGTCATCCCGACAACAAATTTGCGATACGAATTCCCGTTTGCACTCGATCTTGCAGGCTTCTGCCGCCTGGTGCTCTCTCGCTGATTGCGGATTCAGTAACTCATGAAGGGGCCGTGCCGCTATCGGGAAACGTATGGCGGATGTAACGATCGGTTACTGCTACGGTAAACGTTTCACTGTTCACCGGAATTGCCGAATGTAAACTGTCTATTACCGCGTTTCGGCAGCGATCGCGAGCGAGCGCGCAAAATCGTTTCCATCAAGCGCACGTTCATCAGCGTTACAGTACGTACGATCGAGACTAGGATAATACACCGTATTCCCGATACTTCGATCGCGTGTGCGAGCAGGTCCGTGCCTGTAATGAGATGATTGGCGTTGATAATTAACGGTGGATCGTTATGTGCGCCAAATGTCGCACTCGCGAATCTACAGGACAATATTTTGATTCGAAGACGACTGGTTTTTTATTGATTTCGAATCGTTTGCATTAATATTACAATATTATTTGACTACACTCGTTTGACGCGTATATAATATTTAATCCAGGTATAGTTATCTGTAGTGTTCTTATATATGTATATGCCAGCAAGAAAATGTGAATTGTGTGTTATAAAGTGGAAATGGATCGTTTCCTTTTTGAACATTTATTTATTCTAAGTAAATATTTAGTTACACAGTAAAAAACATTTTGTATTTATGTTAAATCCTTGTTAAAATTTTTGTGTTGAATTTTTAATACGAATATTAATTTAACATAATGTGATTGTGCTATTCGAATGTTTTGTATTACATTAAAATTTTACATTTCTCAGTGTTAAAATAATACAATTTATAGGTAAGTAAAAAAATAACATAAAAATAATGTAGTTTTAAAGCATAAATTCTAAGAATAAATGAATAAAATGTGTGTTTTAATTTAATAGGGTACAGCGGGGTAATTTAAATAATTTCAAACATTTTAAACAATTTCACGAAAAATAATAATTTTATCGTTACTTTAAATATGTAGCAGGAAATTCACATGTTTAAGGAATATTTACCCAAAGTATACAAAATTGATCTTGAAATCTTGAGGCGTAGTGCCATTATCCGATTTCTCTCTACAATTTTAATGAAGCTCAATTTTGAGGGGCAATTTTTGGATATCTTAAAGAGTAATTTGAGCAACATTGAAAATGAACATTAAAATTACAACAAAAACTAAATTTTGTAATAAAATACTTGAACTCATCCATAATTTGGCCCTGAAGTAACAACCGAAATTCTCTACCTACCTTGCTTAATATAAAACTCTCCACAGACTTCCAGATACACAGATACCTTTTCAAACCTACATAAATATGTAGACTACAGTATCTTCTTTGCTACTATTATAACTCCGAATATAAAACATGACGTCTCAAATTTTTTTGAAATTCTTGCAAACGCTTACTATTATCCAAATTTCCCCGCTATTCAAATTATCCCGTTGTACCCTATTATAAATATCAATTTTACTGAAGAAATATGATCTGCTGTTAGTTACATATTTTAGTAAATATCTGTTAAATATACATTGCATATGTTAAATATCACAGAAGCATCGTCTAAATTAAAATAGAATCTAATTTCAGTTAAATTTAACATTATAAATGTGTCAATTTAACATAAAATTTTCTTTTAAATTGTGTCAAAGTATTACGCTTCTTGTGTTAATTTTTTACATAATATTTATGTTACTTTCTAACATATTTATCTTATGTTAAATTAATACAAAAATTTGGGTAGACTGTTTGGGATATGTGAAATATGTTAAATTTAACACAACATTTTTTATTGTGTAGTATTATTTAAACAAATATCTATAAAAATTTAATAAGTTTTTTCATTGTACCTTTTATTTCGGTTTAGTACAATTTTTCGTATACTATCAATTTTTTACTATAACTGAGTACTATTGACTATTTCATTTTAATTCATGGACTCAAACTACTCTCGTATGGCAATGACGAATCTGTTATGGATATATTATATGTATATATATATTTTTTTATCATATTTGTATATATTTTTATTATTAAATAATTTCAACGTTTTAATAACTCTATTAAATAATTTATTATATGTTTTGTTATGAACATGCTTTGTGTTCGCTTAGCACAACCACATTTTATACCTTATTTCTTAACAATGCGTCTGATTTTAAATGTGTATTAATTTATTGTCAGCTGAAAAAGATCGAATTAAGTTAAAACATGTCTTTTTTATCATAGCTATGAAATAAATTATTATATAAGTACATCTTAGTCGTGCTTGTTTATTGACTTTAGAATTTTTCAAATCGTTATATCAATTAAAATATTTATTTTTTAGAAATACTGTCATAATAAGCTACTTACGTGTTTATTCGATTTAATATTTGTTTGATTTATACTTACCTTTTTCAAAAAATTGTGAGTAAATCTATAACTATAATAGTATGTTTTCAAATGCCAATAAATCGAAAAATAATTAATAATATACAATATGTTGTTAATAATAATCGTTAACAATAATATTTATAATAATTTTAATTGAAGCATAAAAGTATCCCAGATAATAATTTATGTAAAAAAATGAGGTAATAATATTTCCAGGTTAAACTTCGCAAGAAAGCTGTTGTTGATAAAATTGTTGACACCACGTTTACGTAAAAGAGAGAAAGGTTTTGAGATTTTCGAAAAGTTCCTTGTTCTTGTAGCACGGTAAAGTGAATACTCGCCGTAGGATAATAAACTTTGAACACGCTGCGTCAAAAACACAAGACATTGAATATCGCAACACGTTAAAAAATTTTATAGAAAATTATATAAAAATATATAAGAATACAAAATTTTTCTTTTCAGATTCTTTAAACACTTTAGATATAGTTGATAGATTATGGAAGTATTAATGATCTAAAAATTACTTAGAGTAATCAATTCGAGAAGATTATAAGATTCGAAAACATTAATTACGGTATCTTGGAACCTCGATCACAACTTTCAATTTTTTGGCACCGTGAGAAGATCCAGGGAGACAAGCTACTTAAGAGAAAGAACTATCGCCACTTGATGCTGTAACCCGCATCTTCTCAGAAGCCCGTAGAAATAAGCCATGAGCGTATCGAGCAGTCGAGCGCGCCACGCGATAAGACAGAAGGGAACGACACGCTCGCCGGGGACCTCTTGGGATCAGTTGAAGTCTTAATTACTAGTCTCTCACGGCGGAATGCCGTGTTATCGCGCGGTTACTTCTGCCCGCTTGCACACGTCGGGCACTGAATTACACTTTGCTTCTTTCTCGAGCGGCGCAAAGCGACGCGACTTTTCTTCCGGAGTTTCGAGACTACGAGCGACGCGCTGTCGCGTGCAATAATAGCGAGACACGCGGGTGGATTGACTACTCGTCTGTAGACATAACTAAATTTCTAACAAAAGAGTCGTTTACTACAAATTTCGTACATCCTTTTATGCTCTAATTTTATTAATAGTGTCGTTATTTTTCGAGATTTGTTCTCTTTTCCATAAAGGTACTGTAATGTTTATAGCGCAATATTGTATTGCATTATATCTACTATTTTTCTTCAAATTATCTATAAAAAAAATTATAATATTATTTAATAAATAAAATTAATATAATAAATATAATAATTACTTTGTGACAGGGTTGGGTAGTGCTAAGTTAAAAAGTTAAAAAGTTAATTAATTTTAACTTAACTTAGTTACATTCTAGACTCTTAACTTTTTAATTTTTTTTTTAACTTTATTTAGTTACATTTTATCCGTAACTATTAATTTTTTATTTAATTCTTTGAAGTTAAGTCTCAGACATAATACGCGGCAATAGCGATAACTTATAATGAGGTGAAAATTGCAAAAGTGAGCAAATTTACTAGATGTTGACCAATGAAATTATAAATATTCTAGTGAATTTGCTCACTTTTGTAATTTTTACCGCATTTCAAATTACATAATCGACCCACAGATTTCAATCTATCAGAAATCGTGTATTTTGATGTATGTAGTTTCTAATAGGTTGAAATCTATTTATTCCTTATTATTATCGCTACTCCCACGTCTGAAGCTTTAGTCATACCACAGGCTAGTATTCATAGTCGAATTTTATATACTAAACAGTATATATATAAACAAAATATATAAATAAAATATAGAGTATTTTCTAAATGAAGTATATATTTGTCATTTCCGTTATTTGTAAGACTGGAACCTTGGAATTATGAATTAAAAAAATAAAAAAAAATAAATTTAACTTTTAACTTTTCAATTACTTTTTTTTATTAACTTAACTTTTAATTCAATTAATTTCATTATAAATTAACTTGTATCTTAACTAAGTTTTCAAGGTTGTTAACTTTAACTTAACTTAGTTAAAGAAAAAGTTAACTTACCCAACCCTGCTTTATGACATAAAAATACAAAATATAATCAAATTATGATTTTAAAATTAAATTGCAGCTATATAAAGAAATTAAAATTAAAATTCTAAATATATATATGTATATACGTATATGTATATTAACAATTTCAATTAAATGATGATTTCAATGCTACATATTTTTCCTAAAGATAATTTTATCTCGGTAAATTGAGTAGGGGCGTTGGGCTAATAAAGTTGACCTTAAACACCTCAGCTTCACCTTGCTTGTCGTGCAGGTGTGAACGATATATTTTCCGGAATTTGGAGTGTACTAGCACGTTAGTGCTCGGCTGTCAGCTTTTATTGCGCGATTAATTTCATCCGCTTTACGTATGGTCCACGGTCAAGAGGCGCATCACTCTTCGACCCTTGCTGTCCTGTTTCGCGCTGCAGCCGCCTTTATACTGTCCCATGTTGTATCGTTGTTTGTTGAAGTTTCGGAAGTGGATTTCGGGCTCTATATAACAGATTAAAAAGATGTTGACTGAAAATATGTAACGTAGAAACAGTTGGTCCTTTTTATATTAAAATAGAGATTATAATAGCAATTTAAGAGAAGTCCTTTAAAAACAATAATTTTTTTTTATTTCCATCTCTAATTTATTTAATTTTGTACACAAAAATATATAATTTCGAAAGAAATGATCGGCAATATAAACATTTTTATTTTTTCTTTAATAATGCAGGTTGTATGAAATGCAAGGTGAACAATGCAAGGAATTCTAATCCTACAGTCTCTGAATTATATTATAAAATCTTACTTCATAAGTTATATTAGAAAATATACAAATAAATTACTGCGAAATAAAAAAAATATATAAAAATATATTTAAATAAATAAAAATTCTTATTTAATGTCAGAAAAATTCCTCTCATTTACCACAAGTTTGAAAAAAGCCTTAACATTACTATAACTTTCTCCGGCTACAGAATCACACATGAATACAACGTTATTTTATCTTACGGAAATCTCCGAGATCTCCGTCACCTTAGGAAGAGAACGACCCCACATAGCGGTTCGCCAGGTGTGTTGGATATCTTCGAAGAGATGTTTCGAGCGACTTAACGTAGAATAAGTCGAAAGCACGATCGCGCTGTTGCTAACGACCCAGGCTAATGTATATCAGTAATAAAAAAGGGTCGGCGCGCGACTTTATTTAAGCCCTCGTTTCCTCCGAAACGAGAGATTTCTCGATTCCGAGAGAGTACCGCCACACCGGCTGGCTGCGATCAGCCCAACCCGAGGATACCAACGTTTTTACGATTCCGTGATATCATCTGCACCACGGAGGAAGCGAACGTGTTTTGTGAGCCCTGGCACGTGTGAAAATGCGCGAGCAGTTCTTCCGGGACACTTCGCGGTGACTCCGACTCCGTCGTTATACTCGATATTGAATGCGAATGTCTATATGTGTGTGTTGCCAACCTTGATTTTTACAGTGAGAAGAGAACGTTAGATACAGACGAGATCCGGTTTGAGAATAAAATACGAATGATACGAGGACGCTGATTACGATGTTACGGCTCAAAGTTATAGCCTTCATTCTATTAATTTCTTACGTTATCCAGAATTCTAGAAGATAAAGATAATCGATTAATTTAAAAATATAATCGATTTTCTTATTATATTACTCAGGATATATGTATATCGCTCATTATAATAACTTTAGAATAAAAGAAAAAAATTGTTAAATAAATATTCTTACAAATTGTTAATATATGTGTATATACAGAAAGCAAATGTGCAAGCTCATCTTGGATAGCAAAGCGCAAGTGTTTAATAAAAATTAAATGAATTATTAATTAAGATAAAATATAAAATGCGTGTAAGAAGACAGTAATCCATGAATTAATTGAGAGGAGTATTAAGTCTCTAAAAGATGTCTATGATTTATTAGGAAATAAAAAGTCGTATAACGACTTTACTACTCGATATCTCGGCAGTCTCGATATCTCAATTCAGCAGATTTATACCACTTTTATTTGGCTAGATGTCCTCTGTTTCCTCCTGATGATATCGTTTAACTGTATTTCCCGCCGTATTTCTCTTTTCCGAATTATATCCAATCAATTGACTTAATATTAAGTTAAGTTGCTTTTATTCTATTTATAGAAAGTCCGTGTTTGTTCGCTAGATAAAGCATTCTCCGAAAATATCGATGTCTATTGCAAATCGATGTTGATTCGCAATATGAGTTTTTTGAACCTGATATTTTTCATAATACAGAAAAAAAACTATTAAATTATAGATGCATTAACGTTTTAAAATTATCAATTAAAGTGAGACAGTTTATACATAGATTAAAAAATTTTAAGCACGACCGTATGTGTGAATACATTAAATACGATAAAGAAAGCCAAGACCGGTCAAAGTTGGATGTTTCAAATAATACATTATATATTTTTTTATTAAATCAATTTATTCCAGATATGATTGAGTGCCGATAACTTTCGGTTTCAATATAATTATTCTGAAACCCTAATAATCCCCCCTAAATTAGATTAGAAAGAAAGAAAGTAAGGAACTTATTGCGAACACACACAGTTTATACATATTTTTTAAATAATTGTGCATAACACATTAGTGTAAGATTAGTATTTTTTTAAAATAATTTATTAAATTTTACTTCGGATTGTGCTTCTCTTTTGTACATTCTTTCTACTTGCCGCATAAAATAGTTTACACATTTTTATAGGCCGAGTTCCAAATCTACTGTCAGTGCTGAAAATCTATAGTTCATGTTACATATACTATAGATTTTCAGTACTGACAATCAATTTTGGAACACAGCCATAATAATTCACATTAACACATTAATATTATACTATAGTAATTTAAAAAAATGTTTCATCAAATTTTACGTTCAACCATAAATTTTTCTTTCTTGTGTATTTCTTTGCCCGTCATAAATAAAAAATAAAGTAGACGTTATCTCACGATCTGTTAAGATGACTTATTATATCCTTCATTTATCGGGACCATCCTGAACCTCGATGGTAGTTACTTTACCGAAATTTAACCACAGTGCAGTTGACGATTAAGCATCTGTACTCCGGCTTGTATAGCGTAATAACACGTACCGACATAACCGATCATTAATCCGCGGCGAAGTATGCGTGTGCTCGCGGAAACGATCGTAGAAGCTGCTGGCACTCCGATGGCACGTGATTAATAGAAGCCCCGCGAGAGATTGGCTCTTAATGACTCGACAACGAAAAGACCGCCGGTGCTGTGCCGCGCGCCGACGGCCATTAAACGCGTTTTTAGTCACGTCGGCTTGATTTCTACTTGAGCTAATGGGCTTTTCATCGGTTTTAGGTAATTTGAGGGGAGAGAGGAGCGAGATAGACAAGGAGAGAGAGATAGACCTCCGTTTCTCTGTCATTGTATATTTCGAAGGTGCTGAACACGCGCTACTTTATTTGGATGTTAGGCCACGTGCTTCGGTGATATGACAAGTAATAAAGAAGCATTTAATAAGTGTATTTATTAAAAATTAAAGAGAACTAAACAGTTACAATTTGATGATTCCCTAGCTTACATTAACGAGCACAATTTTATTTTAAAGTAAAATTGTTAAAAATATTGAGGCGAAATATCTTTGTTTATTATCTCTTTATGTATAAGAAAATTAACTGAACATGTATAAAGAAAAATGCATTTAAGGGAAATACTTATCGTCATATTTTCTAGGTGTCATTGATGCAACGAACGTGAAAGATAAAGTTTAATTATATTAATTAAACCATGCAACCACTCCTTCCTCTTATCTTATTTGACCTTTTTTTTTACCTTCCGATTTTATCTACAACCCTGCTGATGTAAAAATATATGAAAAGTCAAGAACAAAATTTTCATCCTTTCTACCTTCAGTAGATCCGTCAGTGAAAATCTTTCGCGGTTTTTCGCGCGCAAATAATCGAAATAACATTAATTAATTTTTGTTGGAATAAGATAAATGTCCCAATGATAGGATATTTTCCTATATGTCTGAATACTCTCTTTCTCTCTTTCTCTCCCTCTCCCCCCCCCTCTCTCTCTCTTACACAAAGTTTATTATTATTAATCTCTCAAATGTTATTTTTATTATAATATTATAATTTAATTGTATTCAAAGATTACAATTAAATTGTAATATTATATTTAAAAAGGCATTTGAGATTAATAATAATAATATAAACAAATAAAGTTTTGTGTAAATATCTGGATACAAGTATGGGTCTGGTCATTGGAACGTTTCTCTCGTTTAAAAATTTAGCTAAATACAAATTTAAAAACAATTTTATTAGATCATCAAAATAATTATACAAAAAACTCAAGCACAATGAGCAATGCTGCAAAAAAATTTGATATTCTATCAATCAGTTTGAATGTCTTATATAATTATTGGGTCAGCGAAAATTCTAGTTCAATTCTAAAAAAATTTTTATGCAAATTCAAACACAATGTTTCACTCAAATTATGGCAATTATATTATTTGCTAGAGCAAAGTTTCAGCTTTAAAAATCTGTTCTTTATTTAAATTACGATATAATGATTTTTAAAGAAGTTATAAACAATCAAAGTTAAAATGTTCTTTTTATTTAACCCGATAACTCAGTAATAAAAAGTGTTATAGGATTATTTAAAAAAAATGATTTTGTAAGGAGAACTTTAACATGGAAACAAATATAAATCGGGTACAGCAAATCTATAACTTTCTGCGCGAATTCAACATCTATAACTAAGAAGATTTGATGGTTTAACAAATAGCTAATGTTATTCAGTTGTAAATTTTGCTACTTTAACATAGAAAATTGACTATCTGTATATTACGACTGCAGATTTGCTGAATCAGTGAAGTTTTCAGCTGTGTTTTTTTCCCTGAAGCTTTCTCATTAGAAAGTCGAAAATTTTTGCAAATTTTTTTTGGACACGTAACAGAGACAAAGAGAGAAAAATTGTTTATTTTGTGTCCGGCTTGTAGTTTTTTATATGTAAAAATTACCATCTTACAAAAATTCATAAAACAGTGACCTTTCGAAAATAGACGTTAAGCTTTAAAATCCCTTTTTGAAATTTAAATTTCATTCATTTTTAACGAAGTTACAGCTGCTTGAATTATGAATAATAAATTGGGACTAGAACTTTTGCACTGGCTCGATATTGTTTTTATATAATTATTTATTTTACAAGTCCAACAAAATTATTATCAGATCTGATTATATTAGATCTAGTTAAATTTTTAGATATTTCAGCAAAACAGTTTCTTGTAAGGATAGATTCAGATTTAGATAGAAAAGCAGAAAGCAGAAAAGCGACAGCCAATCAGAACTCGCACTGTAATTGCTTGTTTCGGCTTTCTGTACTGTTTACTACCAGCGCAAGTTTTGATTGGCTGGTGCTTTTCTGCTTTCTGCTTTTCATATTAAGGTCTAAACCCACCCTGAAAGAGCCCTGCATATCGGCGCGACTGTTGAATTTTGAAGTAATATCTTCGACGTAACTTCGGCGGACGAAGTCTCGGTGCGGATTATCGCATCGATGCTGATATCGAGTACCGAATCGCGGAATTCGATGGAAAGCGGCGCGGATGATATAGTGCGCGAAGCGACGTTTCCCATCGCCGGGGCTATGCCCTGGGGCGGCGGACCCGTGTCGTCGTGTCATCGATAATTGATGTATGCGCGAACTAACGGTCGTAATTACGATGCCGGCGATGCTCGCCGTTCGCGCGGATTCTCGCGCTTCGTTTCCTCAGCTGGCAAGGCCGGCTGTCAGGACGATGCACGCGCGACGCATGCGATGCGTGCGCTAAAACCGCGCCTGTCCGGGCACACTTCAGTTTTACCAGTTGTGCAGGAAAAAGCCAAAACTCATCCATCTGCGTCCATTATAAATGAATCGGTCACATTGAAACGTGGGATCGGAGGATTAACATTGTCGAAATAATGCGGGAATCGGACTACTGAATTATGCGATTGGGGTTCCCGTTATAAACTCGCATGAAAGATTTTTCGATATCTATAAGGATGGGAGGTTTTGCGAAAGTATTCAAAAGGAGGATGTTAAGAAAGTGTCAATTTTTGCCCAAAAAGATGTAAGTAAAAAAATAGTGTTTTTTGTAGATTTTAACTTCTTGGGTACGAAAAAGTTCTTAAAAAGTTTATGATGTTTGAGGAGCACTTGAAAATTAAGAAAAATATTGACCTTTGAATAAATATATTATGCTCAATTTTTCAAGTGTTTCCTAAACACTACAAACTTTTTAATAAATTTGTCGTATCTAGAAGGTTAAAATCTGCAAAAAACACCATTCCTTTTACTTACGTTCTTTTTGGGCAAAAATTGGCTCTTTTTTAACAATCCTTCAGCTGGATATCAGAAAATAATTTTATGGGATCAAAATAATTATGTAGCGCTCAAACTGCTAAAATTTCAAAACTTTTTACAGTATTTATCATGAGTTTCCTACGTAATTATTTTGAGGGTCCAATGACATTATTTTCAGATCTGTTTCTATGTAGATAAATTTTTAGATACTTCAGCAAAATCGTTCTTTTCGTGTACATTTCTTTATCATCGCCAGAAGCCAGATCCAGATCCTTCCGGAAACCACTCTTGAGTCTTTCTCATAAACATAGTGTATCCAGACTGAACATTCAAGAAGTGGAGGAGATAGACCTCATGTAGAAAAGAACCCACTCGTTCGGTTCATTTTTTTCCCTAAATTTCGGAGAATGTTCGGTCTAGATATATTATGTCTATGATCTTCCTGCAGATAAATTGAAAGGTTAATTGACGAAGAAAATACGTCGACATTAATAAGTTTGCTAAAGCAGATTACGTTAGATAAATATTAATTTAGTTTGTCAATGTATTGCATATACATGATTGTGTGAAACAAAGAAAGAAGGAGAGTCTGCCTTTAAACTTTACATCAGGCCCCATGATTTTCCAGGCTCTGCTTCGACGTCGAGATTTCCCGAAGAAACTAATGACTCTCATCGGCCGTGACGGTCTGACCGAGCGGTAATTAATCGCAAGGGGGCCTAAGGGCCCGAGGATTGACTCTCTCGCGGTCCCTTCACGTCCCTCTATTCCCCTGGCAGTCCATTCTTCCACTTTATTCTCGCCGAGAATTATGCAAGCCGACCGTTTATTAGCATGCTAACGACCGCGCATTAAAATACTTTATTTGCGGGACAGTGATTGAGTGTTCTCGTACGGTGTTGGGTAGAAAGGGGGTCTGGAAGGGGGCTAGAAGGGGGAGAGAAAAAAAGCCGGGGAAATTGCGGTGAGACCTTTTTTCGAGCTTTTTGAATTATGTAAGTGCCCCGGACTAATTACTCCACCGTCCGCGCTTCGGCTCGTTCGTTGTTTCGCATTCGACGCTCGAACGAGGTAGACGCGGTTGATTTATACTTTTTTATCCTCTCTAATTTTTTTTTATTTTGCCAAGGCCGTGATTGTATTTGCCCGCCAGTACAGATTGCCCTGCTTGTTGCGATCGCTCATCGCAAGCTTTTTGAGAGGATTTTTTTTTTACGTAATGCGAAACGAATACAGTCATACGAGGTGTCAAAATGATACAAACCACGAAACGTCGCTACCGAATAACGAATTTGAGTGATAATTCAACGGTTATCAATCCGACAAGATAATCTCGACGGAAAAATAGAATTATGGAGGAAAAATTTTCGATGATTTTATATGATTTCTTAATTGTGATTTTCGCTTATTATTCTGTACAAATTATCTCTCAAACTGGCGTTTTCTTTAAGCTTATGTAAAAGAAGATGTAGGTCAGAAATTTTTCTTACCTCCTGCATATGAAGGAAAATCTACGTCAAAACTGGAAAGAAGCACTTGTAAAGTTTTCTGTAACAAAGCAGGAACAAACTATAAGAGAAGACGATGCGGTAGTACCTTTTGTCAAGAATGTTGTACAACGTAACAAGCAAAAAGACTTTATCTTCGTACATCAACCATTAAATCTTAAAAATGTGATGCTAATAGAAATTAAGAAAAATGAATTAATAATAATAATAATATTAATAAAAATAATAAATGTAATAAGTATAAATAAATTATTAGATTAAAAATATAAAATAAATTAAATAAGAGAAAAGATCCTAATTTTGAAGCGGATATTGGTGCTTTAATGTTTACATTATTAATTCTACGTTATTTGCGGGAAATATTTCTGACACTCCGATATTATACTTAAATTCTCATTTTTCTCTTCGATAATTTATAAATAAATAAAGAGTAATAATACATCTTTTAGTTAGATAAAGAAATAAATGCAAATTTTTTTTATTGTAAAATAATTTGTGCTAAATATAATAATGTGTATAAATAGCATTCATACTTTTAGCAAATTTATGAGGTTGAAATATCCTGTAGACATTCTATGCGAGACTAATAAAGAGTTAAACGTTAACCACTAAGATTCACTTTGACCAAAAATAGGATTCTTTCTCTTATTTTATTTAATTTTATTGATCTTTTTATTTATAATTGTATAAAAAAATAATATGGGATTATAATATAATATGAGTAATAATATTAATAAAATTATGAATATTAATAAGTTATAAGTATTAAATAATATGTGCATTTAATTCCCATATGAAGCATAGGGTCTCTAATGAAGTTTTAGTAACAATGGATTTTTTTTTCAGAATTAAGTTGTTAGCCTAATGTCCAACCCCCAGCCTGGGGGATCCATATTCTTTGATATATGGGACCTATAGTTTAACGTAGTAGTAAACTTACCCATAAGACGAATTTCAATCGGTTGAAATTTCTACGTAACGTTACGTGCAAAAATTTCAACCGGTTGAAATTCGTCTTATGGATAAATTTACTGCTACTTCTATTTCCGTTAGATTACGTATAAGATCTAAAGCAATATTCTGATTAGCTCATTGGTTTACACGTCTTATTACAATTATTGTTACGGAATTTTATCTGTGATAACCATTTTCTACAGATTGCGAATTAATCGCATCGAGCTGCAAGCCATTCAACGTCTTAGTTGCAAATATTACTAATTTAAAACACATAATTAAAAGATCCTTGCGATTTCTGTACTCTACGTGCAAGGGCGCATCTAAGTTCTTCTTCAATCTGTGATCCACTTCTTTTAATATTATATCGCAGCTAGCAGTGTACTACTTACACCACGAGTAGCGCGTTGGTAGCAACGTCGTCAAGTGCTTGAAAATTTAATATCGCGAATGGGAAGCTGGTCGTCTCGCGATATCGACTGCATGCGTCGACGTAGTTCAAGCAGCAGGAAGAGGACGAGCGCATCGGAAACGGTCGTAAATCGCGCGTTCCAAGTGGACCAGGCGTCGGTTGGCGGTCGTCGAGAAGCTAACCGGCAACTCGGAATAAAATCCGAGAGAGAGCACGCGGCCTATAATAAGATTACAAGAGTGGAACTAACGAGGCTATCGTCACACTGGCAAAACCAGATGTCGGCGACGGTGTCCGCCGCCCAGGACGTGTCTTTTTGATGGTGGCCCTCGGACTTAGAGCCATGTGCTCCTCGTCTGCTGGCGTATAGTCTGCTCCGTCTGCGATATTTATGGGAGTGAACTCGGCGCGGATCAAAAGTGTGTCTGCGGCTGTAAAACACGATTAGTCGGTTAGTCGGCGTTCCTCTTCTCCTTTTTTGCTGCTCGAAGTTGTTGAGACTGAATGAGATATCCGCTGGAATATGCTCGGCACGGAGAGAATGCCGAAATGAAAAATCATTCTGACGAATAAGTACGAGAACATCGCAGCGCACGACAAAAAAATTATAAACGTTTTCGATAAATTAATTATTATTATTGGAATGTTGCAAGTATATCTTGCGTTGAAATTATAGCTTTTCGAGAGTTAAACAGATTATACGGTGCGCTATGTAACGATTTTTTTTTCAGATGAAATTCAAAGGTCGATAAATGATCCATGAAGAGATATAAGCAAAATACGAAGAAACAGAAAATTATTTTACTAACTAAATATAAAAGCAGATGGAGAATGATTTATCCACAATATGATTCTGTTTGCAATCTTTGTAATTCGGTGAAATCACAGATGTGCTTCGCGCGATAGTAGGCGCGATACACTGTTAAATTCATAATATTAAAATATTGTCCAATTTAAATTACTTTTAACCATTTCTATTGTCAGTGCTCCTACCCAATATGTCATTTGACTAAATCCGTCCTAATTGCAACAAAATCAATGAATGAATCTGTCTTCTGCACAATTACATTTTTTAAATGTTAAAACAGGCTTCTAAACCATCGACACCTAAGTATTATCTGCATCTCCTAATTCTTCGCTTTTACATCAGTGTTTGACTTTCATTAGAGTATTATCTGAATTTTTATTTTATTGTTAAAACAGGCTTTTAAAACAGAATGCTAAGAAAATATAAATAAAATTGATTTTGAGATATTTTTAGAAAGATATTTATCTTTAAACATTTTTATCTTTTATCGTTATTTTACATACTTATGTTTAATTCTGTGGTATTTTATGATATAATAGAGGAAAGTCGCCGATACTGACATAGGTCTCCTAAAGTGACACCCCCTTATTTCTCAGAAACTAACTATTGCACTTTATTAATACTAATAAAATCATGATCTGTTTAGCTAATTAAAGAAGTACAAACTCATAATTCATATATTTGTGGCTTATTTCTATACCAAATCAGCTAAAAACCAATTCTATGAATCCGAGAAGAAAATTCTTACAGTGTTCTTTTGCAAATTGCGTAATTAAAATAATAGTAACTGTATTATTGATAATATTATGTCATTTTAAATGTTTATAGTTTCATAAATTAGTTTTCTTTACAGAGAGAATAGGATATATCTTTATTTATAAAATAGGAATGTTGGTATTATTGCCTACTATGTCAGTTTTGGAGCCTATTTTATCAGACGCTCATTTTTGCATAACTTACGAAAAACTTAATTATTGCAAAATTGCAAACAGTATTATAAAAATTGCTTATACTATCTGATAGAAGACTTTTTACTTTGTATTTATGTTTTTGAAGTTGTATTTTTACCTTTTGTTTAAGAAATAACCATTTTGTCTAAAAACAAAGTGGTATGTCGATATCGGTGACCTTCCTCTAGATATTTCAGTTTTTAGTGTTCTTATGTTAAAACGAGGACACTAAATGAAACAAAAATAGGGAAAAATTTTTTCTTTATTTAACCTATAATCTTATAGCGTTTTTCATTGGCAGAACTAATGCACACTCAGTATGCACATTAAAAAGCTGTTATACGCTATTTTAATCTAACTGTAAAAGTGAGATGTCTCAATTGATAAAATGTCCAATGTGTATTTTATCAAATGGCATAATAAAATGTAAATATTGAATATTTTTATAGTTTAATTCGTTTCTATACTTTTATTAAACTTACATCTTTTTGTGTTGATTTGTGTACAATGGCTTTAAAGCGCACTGAGCGCGCACTAGTTCTGCCAATGAAAAACGTTATTATTGTTTGTGACGGCCGGGACATATAAAAACGTAACGATACAAAATGGGGTCAATTTCGTTACTCGTTACTAAAGAAGATGTAACGTCGTTACCTTTTCGTTGCTAATAAAAAAAGTAACGGCGTTAACAAATCGTTATAAAAAAAATAACGAAAAAATAATGTCGTTACAAGTAGATCATTACTTTTCAAGTATGGAAACAAGTTCTAATGGATGAAGTGTCTAATATATTTTAAAATAAACCTCGAACATTCTTTTCACACGAAGCTATTGTACACAACGCATTGCACACAACGCATTGCACACAAGACAATAGGGAGTTTGGTAATTATATATTCCCTATATATACGAGTATATACTCCCTATTGTTCTGTGTGCAATATTGTTGTGTTCTATGTATTGTGTGCAATATTGGCGCGTGTGCAATACGCTGTGTACAATATTGCTGTGTGCAAACGAAGCTGTAGGCAATCATTTATATAATAGTTCAACATCTTAACATTCAGACCGTAGTGGCGCTTCGTATTTAAAGTAATGTTTCTAAAATTATTACGATTTGTTAAAATTTTAATAAAATTAATATTATAGTAATTCATTCTAAAAAATTCATTCTACTTATGATAGAATATTAGCACATAGACAATGTAATTTCGAAACATGTTACAAGAAACACATACGTCTCAATTTCACATATAACGCTTTTAAATCTATTTGATAATAAAGTCCCCAGTCCGCAAATGAGTCGTGCATTATTTAAAAAAATTTTTATTAAGTAAAAAATATAATATTCAGATATCTATTTTCATGAGAATCAAGTATAAACTAATCAAAGACAATAATATTATGTTGAACAATAACTGCTAATACTACTGTAACAAATTTCAAATTCAATTACAACAGTAAAAATTTTAAGAGTTAAAAATTTAGTATTAAAAAGTATATTAAAACTTTTCTTTATTTTATAGAAAAATATTTGTATATGTATTTGTCGAATATGAAATATAGCAATACTAAAATAGTAACTTTAATATATATATACATATAATAATTATATATATATATATATATACACTTTACAAAAATATAACAAGAAATAGATTGAAATGTTTATCTAACATAATTCTGCAAAAAATAATTTTATAAACTTTTCATAAAAAAAATGTGGAATCGTTTTCATTCCAATATATGTTATAGCTCATTCCTTTTGAGTTTTTCATTTTAATGCTAGTATGAGTACTTTCATCAAATATATTGAATCAGTAAAGTACAGTTTAATGGTCCTCAATAACTGTATATATACTACAATCTACATATAGAAACACTTTCGAGAAAAGCTATTGAACTAGACTAAGAAACGTTGACTAGCCATCTAGAGGCAGATAGACGATTTACTAGATCAGTGCTCGCAAAGATTTGTACCTTTCAGGCTGATTCCGGCGAGCGACCCTCATCACCGCTCGAAGTTCGGCGGCCAAGCCGCCTTGTTTGTATGTACATATAATGTACATATATACTTTACAAAAATATAACAAGAAATAAATTTTAATGTTTATCTAACATAATTCCGCAGAAAATAATTTTATAAATTTTTCATTAAAAAAAAATGTGGAATCGTTTTCATTCCAATATATGTATTTTATCCATCCCTTTGAATTTTTCATTTTAATGCTAGTTAGTATGCGTACTTTCATCAAATATATTGAATCAGTAAAGTACAGTTTAATGGTCCTCAATAACTGTATATATACTATAATATACGTATAAAAGCACTTTCGAGAAAAGCTATTGAACTGGGCAAAGAAACGTTGACTAGCCATCTAGGGGCAGATAGATGATTTACTAGATAATTGGTACTAGAAAATACGAAAATGGTTAGGTATGCAGACACTAGGCATGTTCTTTTTCGTAGAGTTCTGAACTAGTGCAATAAGTTAGAGTGAAACAAACTATGTTTGTTCTCTGCTCATCTCTAACTTATTGCACCAGTATACACCAGTTCAGAAATTGGAGTGGAAAAAGGACAGACCTTTAAATTGAGTAAGCGTTTGCTTATTGGTATATTCTTTTAGATCATCCAATCAAACTTTAAGATCAAGAAGAATACAATAATGTTTTTGAAACAAAAATTATAATATTTAATTTTTGGATCAGCGGGATATTGTCTCAAAATTTTCTTGCAATACGTCACAAACAGAAAAATTATTAATACATTTACATTTATTTACATTCTTTTATTTATGTTTTTATTTATATTCATATTTATTATTTATTTCTATATAATAAATTAATTTTGAATATTTTCAAAGAAAAAAAGGTGTAGCAATTTCGATTATCAAGTAATGTAAGTTAGGAAAATTAGTCAAGAAATTAAAAGAATTAAAGTGTAAAATTTAATTTTTTTATAATATTATTTATAATATATAATCACGATTATTCTTAGCCTCTAATAACTAAAGTCTACTATTTATAAATTTTCTGACTAGAGCATAAAAAAAATGTGGAACGATTTTCATCGAAGAATTTACTCTTTTCAATAACCGTTCCAATATGTGTCCTCTAATATATGTATGTATAACTCCGGGCCGACTTCCTTAAAACCCGTTTGTGAGTATACGTATTTTTAACTAATACGTTGTATCAGTTAATGGACAGTTTAACAATCTTCAATAATTGTATATATACTACAATTCACGTACAAAAGCACTTTCGAGAAAAGCTACCGAATTGGACCAAAAAACTTTCACTAGCCATCTAGGGGCCGATAGATGATTTACTAGATAGTGCTGGACAATAGATCTGTCCGCGTTGCATGAAATCTCCAAATATTTTTGCACTTAAAATGAGATAGATACATATTTTGCTTTAAAAAGAGAGAAAGCGAAGATGTCGAGTGTCAAAAGTGCAAGCAACGCGAACAGGTCTATTACGAAAATATCGCTGTCTGTCTCGAGAAACAGAATCTGATACTTCGACAACAATCGTGCTATTACTCACGTGCAGTGTTATGCTACACCTAAGTATAAGTATCTAAATAGTGTAATTAGGTACAAATTTACGTATCTAGATACTGTACCAAGGTACTCTAAAAAATCTTTGGAGTGAAATCTAATTGTAAAGAATGACAAAGAGTAACAATTGAGCCTGTGTTAAAAAAAAGAGTATCTTAACTGTCAATTTTTAAGAGTGAGATTTAACTCTTTAGATTTTACTTCATGGACTTTAGAGAACTTCTTTTCTCAAGAAAGGCAGCAACATTGGCTGCGTTCAACAGCACCTTCAACAGATGAGTGAGCGTCCCTTGTATTGGTCGCGATCAGCAGACTCAACTGTTGTGGAGCGGATCCGTGAGCGCTCGCTGCTGTTGGATGATCTAGAGTCTAGATCTGCCTTTCTCGAGAGAAGAAGTTCTCTAAAGTCCATGAAGTAAAATCTAACTTTAAAGAGTGAAATCTCACTCTTAAAATTTGACAATTAAGATACTCTTTTTTTTAACACAGGCTCAATTGTTACTCTTTGTCACTCTTTACAATTAGATTTCACTCCAAAGATTTTTTAGAGTACCTCGGTACAGTATCTAGATACGTAAATTTGTACCTGATTACACTATCTAGATACTTATACTTAAGTGCAGCATAACACTGCACGTGAGTAATAGCACGATTGTTGTCGAAATATCAGATTCTGTCTCTCGAGACAGACAGCGATATTTTCGTAATAGATCTGTTCGCGTTGCTTGCACTTTTGGCATTCGACGTCTTCGCTTTCTCTCTTTTTAAAGCAAAATATGTATCTATCTCATTTTAAGTGCAAAAATATTTGGGGATTTCATGCAACGCGGACAGACCTATTGTCCAGCACTATCTAGTAAATCATCTATCTGCCCCTAGATGGCTAATGAAAGTTTTTTTTGTCCAATTCAATGGTCTTTCTCGAAAGTGCTTTTGTACGTGAATTGTAGTATATATATAATTATTGAGGATTGTGAAACTGTCCGTTAACTGATACAGCGTATTAGTTAAAAATACGTATACTCACAAACGGGTATTACATTGGAATCCAGACCCGGAGTTATACATATTAGAGGACATATATTGGAACTACTGAGAAGAGTAAATTCTTGGATGAAAATTGTTCCACATTTTTTTTATGCTCCGGTCAGAAAATTCATAAATATACTTTAGTTATTAGAGGCTAAGAATAAATCGTGATTCTATATTACAAATAATATTATAAAAAAATTAAATTTTACGATTTAATTCTTATAATTTCTTGACTAATTTTTCTAACTTACATTACTTGATGATCGAAATTGCTACACCTTTTTTTCTTTAAAAATATTCAAAATTAATTTATTATATAGAAATAAATAATAAATATGAATATAAATAAAAACATAAATAAAAGAATGTAAATAAATGTAAATGTATTAATAATTTTTCTGTTTGTGACGTATTGCAAGAAAATTTTGAGACAATATCCCGCTGATCCAAAAATTAAATATTATAATTTTTGTTTCAAAAACATTATTGTATTCTTCTTGATCTTAAAGTTTGATTGGATGATCTAAAAGAATATACCAATAAGCAAACGCTTACTCAATTTAAAGGTCTGTCCTTTTTCCACTCCAATTTCTGAACTGGTGTATACTGGTGCAATAAGTTAGAGATGAGCAGAGAACAAACATAGTTTGTTTCACTCTAACTTATTGCACTAGTTCAGAACTCTACGAAAAAGAACATGCCTAGTGTCTGCATACCTAACCATTTTCGTATTTTCTAGTACCAATTATCTAGTAAATCATCTATCTGCCCCTAGATGGCTAGTCAACGTTTCTTTGCCCAGTTCAATAGCTTTTCTCGAAAGTGCTTTTATACGTATATTATAGTATATATACAGTTATTGAGGACCATTAAACTGTACTTTACTGATTCAATATATTTGATGAAAGTACGCATACTAACTAGCATTAAAATGAAAAATTCAAAGGGATGGATAAAATACATATATTGGAATGAAAACGATTCCACATTTTTTTTTAATGAAAAGTTTATAAAATTATTTTCTGCGGAATTATGTTAGATAAACATTAAAATTTATTTCTTGTTATATTTTTGTAAAGTATATATGTACATTATATGTACATACAAACAAGGCGACTTGGCCGCCGAACTTCGAGCGGTGATGAGGGTCGCTCGCCGGAATCAGCCTGAAAGGTACAAATCTTTGCGAGCACTGATCTAGTAAATCGTCTATCTGCCTCTAGATGGCTAGTCAACGTTTCTTAGTCTAGTTCAATAGCTTTTCTCGAAAGTGTTTCTATATGTAGATTGTAGTATATATACAGTTATTGAGGACCATTAAACTGTACTTTACTGATTCAATATATTTGATGAAAGTACGCATACTAGCATTAAAATGAAAAACTCAAAAGGAACAATAACATATATTGGAATGAAAACGATTCCACATTTTTTTTTAATGAAAAGTTTATAAAATTATTTTCTGCAGAGTTAGATGAACATTTAAATTTATTTCTTGTTATATTTTTGTAAAGTATATATGTACATTATATGTATATACAAACAAGGAAATTAATATAAATATTTAAAACAGATTTAAAATAGATTTGCATTCACATATTACAATTTATGATACATCTGAAATCATACAAGGCATAACTATGGAATATACTGCATATTCACATCTGTATACATTTTTATATAAAAAAAAAAAAATTTATAAGATGTCATAGTATTAAGAAATATTATTTTATGATTCATAATTAACGTTTCAAAATTTTAGTAAAAAAAATTTGATATGCTTGAGTCGCATTAAAACTTAATATTAGGTCCAGTATATATTTTCATAGTATGAAAATTATTTGTAATATGAATTAATAAAAAGGTTATTACATGTAATATCTCTGTAGATATACACAATACATGAAAGCAATAATTTAGGAAATATTAATAATTGCCTACTAATCTCGTAAATTTGTTATATTCTATATCTAAATATTATTAATATTATATTATATATTATTATAAATTTATATCGCGTCTATTATTTGTGAGTATATTTTCATCCCCCAAACTATGTCACTAAATACATATATATTATATACATGTCTATTATTTTTATATTTTTATAATGCAAATACTGTCTTGAGATAATATATTCACAGAAGTGCAATTAATGTGACCAGGTCACGCCAAGTCTTTTCTTTGCTGTAATCCAGTTAATCATTTTAATCACTTTCAGTCTATCTTACATATCTTGCGTCATAAAATATTTGCTAATTGTATTTATTTCATACCAGTTTTTTATTAAGAAGAAAGTAATATTTGATACCTTTTTTATGTATTTGGCGTATATATATTTCTTTAAAAGTTTTTTTTAGAGATTTCACTGCTTTTTGTAAATTTTTGAAAACGTAATAATATAGAATTTAAATCTTCGAAAAATAAAGAGATAATAATAACAATTACATTAAATAGTTACTTAAATCTCATAAAAATAAGACACATAATTATATTTTTGAAATTTAAACAAACATTTTTTTTAAATGAAGAGCACTGTATTAGAGTAATTAATTAATAATTGTTCAGTAATAAGACACATAATTATATTTTTGAAATTTAAACAAACATTTTTTTAAAATGAAGAGCACTGTATTAGAGTAATTAATTAATAATTGTTCAGGTAACTTTAATAATCATGTGTATAGTTGGTTAATATTACTAAATTTTCTTAGTTCATTTAATTAGATGGTTAATATTACTATATTTTCTTACTATATTGTTATATTTTCTATACAATTTATTTATAATATATTGTTTTTATTAGAATTTTATTGTACATAGTTGAAGTGCTATTTGTCTTTAAATTTCTAGTTGCTACGACTTTTTTCTCTCAGTGTACATATATACAAAAACGTTATTAATTTATAATATGTCTTTATGTCTAAAATATAATTTTTTTAATTAAATCAAATTATTTAATTAATAACGATTTGTCCGTAATTTTTCATGTTATTTGTTTGTCATTTTTATATTATCCTGTAATTAAGTATTTTCTACTAATTAAATATTTATTCAAAAATAATTTATAGTTTTTAGAAGAACTAAAAGAAGTACGATATGTAATTAATATATTTTAATGGAAAAAGATTTGATGTTTCATTATGCAATAAACGTTACAAATTAAATACAGAAACATGCTCTACCGTATATTTTTTTTCGAAAAGTCGTAGTTATCTTTGAATAAATATATTGTTAAATAATTAATTAAATATTTATTCAAAAAGTGTATTCGGCGGAACAGTATGTTTCTCTATATTTCATTCGTAACGTATATTCATTGCATTACTGAAATATTGAGTCTTTTTAAATTAATTAATTACAAGTCGCGATTACTTTTCTAAAAGCCATAATAGGATATAATGTGTTAATACATAGTTCTACTTCTTACACGCTTTTAAAACGCGCAAATGAGCAATCATCTGTTGCATTAAAATTGACTGCGCATTAATAACATGTCCCTGCGCATTCTCCTCGATAATGCATCATCGCATTAATGAAGGAGCGTCGTTTGCATCTTCTTTTCATAACATCCATTATCGATATACTCAGTGGCAGCAGTCACATTGGCGGGTTATTAACGACCTGGGGCATTAATTTTCGCTACTCGAAAACCGCACGAAATTTTTCAGCACGGCGCCGCCGTTTTGCCGCTTGGAGATAACTTGAAATATATTCGACGCTCCGTATATAAAATACATATTCACGTAGAAATATGAACGCGCGCGCGAGCGGACTCGATTGCGTAACACCGCGTTGGAATTCACCGACAATATGTAAGTATACTGTCAGCCACCGCGAACCCGCAATAAATCCGGGAAATGCCTGTAGCCTAGAATTTCCACATAATACATCCCAGGCAACATCGCGGCGAGACGTATCAGGAATATCAGGATTATAATATGTCTCTCTCTCTCTCTCTCTCTCTCTCTCTCTCTCTCTCTCTCTCGTTGCGGTATCGGCACGGCCGTGCGGTCCGTATTTGCCTCGCGTTCGCCATCTACGGAATTATTTCTATCGACGTTACGAGCATAAATTTGGGAATACATTTAAGCGGCCAGCTGTGTGTGAAGGCATAATAAGATCCATATGTAATTATACATGGAAATAATAAGTTTCGTTGACACGTCTTTCATAGTGATAAATCAAATATGCGAAAGTCCGTTGTACTTTAATTTAGGAAAAGAAGAAACTACTAAAAAAATCTTTTTAAAAAAAATATCACTCAAAAATATCACTGAATATGATTCAAGCATATTACATTTTTTTTCACTGTAAATCTAGTTGACCATTTTTAGTCACTTTCTTATGTCTTGAGTCATAAAATACTTGGCTAATTGCATTTATTTTGTAACATTAAAAAAAATATACACCAAGTGCATAAAGAAGGTATCGAATGTTAAATTCTTCTTAACAAATAACAGATACAAGATAAATGTAATTAGCCAAGTATTTTATGACGCAAGACATATAAGAAAGACTGAAAGTGATTAAAAATGGTCAACTAGATTTACAGTAAAAAAAAAAATTTGATATGCTCGAGTCATATTAAAACGTAATATTAGGTCCAGTAATACGTTTTTTCATAGTATGAAAATTATTTTAGTAATACGAATTAATAAAAAGGTTATTACATGTAATATCTCTGTAAATATACACAATACATAAAAGCAATAATTTAATAAGAGAAATGTTAATAATTGCTTACTAATCTCGTAAATTTGTTATATTTTATATCTAAATACTATTAATATTATATTACATATTATTATAAATTTATATCGCGTCTATTATTTGTGAATATATTTTCATCCCACAACTATGTCACTAAATACATATATATTATGTTTATATACATGTCTATTATTTTTATATTTTCATAATGCAAATACTATCTTGAGATAATATATTTACGAAAGTGCAATTAATGTGACCAGATCACGTCAAGTTTTTTCTTCGCTGTAATCCAGTTAATTATTTTAATCACTTTCAGACTATCTTATGTGTCTTGCGTCATAAAATATTTGGCTAATTGTATTTGTTTCTTATCAGTATTTTATTAAGAAGAAAGTAATATTTGATACCTTTTTTATGTATAATACTTGGCTTATATATATTTCTTTAAAGGTTTTTTTAGAGATTTCATTGCTTTTTGTAAATTTTTGAAAACGTCATAATATAGAATTTAAATCTTCGAAAAATAAAGGGATAATGACAATAATAATAATAATTTGTGTTTATTGAATTTAATTTATATATTAATAATATATAAAAATAAAAAATAAAAATTAATTGTACTTTACTGATGCAATGTATTTGCTGAAAAGTACGCATACTGAAGTCAATTGTAACTTGAACTAAAATGAAAAACTCAAAGGTAAAGCAGATTTTTTTTAACGAAAAGTTTATAAAATTATTTTTTGTTGAATTATATTATATAGATAAACTTTTAAATCTATTCCTTGTTATATTTTGCGAAATATATGTGTACGAGTACATTTTATGTATACGTATAAAGAATGGAATTAATATAAAAAATTTAAAAGGATAGATTTGCATTCGCACACACACAATTGAAATATATAACAAATCTGAAATCATAACAGGGTATTACAATGGAATATACTGCATATTCACTCTCTGTATAAATTTTTATTAAAAAAACAAAAAAGAATTTATAAGAATGTGTCATAATATGAAAAAATATTATTTTACGATTCTTAATTAACGTTTTAAAATTCTATTTTTGAGCTTTAAGTTATGTTTATTTACATAAGCGGTCATTCTGTTTTCAATTCATTTCTAGAGAAAAATGTTACAAGATTAATTTAAAAGCTATTAATATGTATATGATATTCTGTCGAGAATCGATAATTGAGCTGCGAGAAATAAAACTCATGCTGTGTGTCATGAAGAAATGTCATCTGAATTCTTCAAATGAATGACGCGAAAATATAACATATGAAAGGCTAAATTTAAGATACTTTCATTAGATTGTATCATATCTTAAAATTCGTTTTAGCTAAATTCTTCAAAACCTATGATTATAATATGCTTCTAAGAATCTTAAATTTTATTAGCTGTCTTAATTAAAATTAATTTCCATGATTGAAGTTTGAGCTTTAAAAGATTTAGTTATTTAATTATTGATTCCGCGGAGCTCACGAGAAACCCTAATTGTTCATAATAATTTGTAATTCAATAATTATTGGCACCATGATATATTTCAAGCCAAAGAAATTGATCAGCTGAAGAATCTGTCATTAAAATTAAGTTCGCGTATTCTGAACGAGCCTGTAAAAAGAGGAACGATCTTTGATTACCGGAATTGATTCTCCCCTGAAAAGAAAAAGCGACGGTTCGCGTTGCTCGTCAAGGCTGCGCTCTTATGAGGATGCAATTAGTCGGCCGGTATTAGCATCAGATCTATCTTACAAACGGTGGGAGAGAGGACGGACCGATGAGGAGCGGCTGGCACTAATTCACCTCCTTGCGAAGGACACGGGTCCTGGGCTGGCTTATATACCGAGGGAAACACGAGCATGGCACGTTCCGTCCCTACCGGGGACGGGGGCGTTGCTTGCTAATGCTGTTATTGAATTATTTCGAGACTTAGTTTTACGTGTGAGGGATCAAATCCCGGCTTAGTCCCCGCGGATGAAGAGAGCTCCGCCTCTTCTCCCTCTCTCTTCCTCTCGACAGTCTTAAGTACCGTTCTGTCCCCCATGAACTTGGATCACGGGAAACGAGAGAGCTTCGGCGTTTCCTCGAGTAGATTAAGATGCGATTTGGATGTTCTTCCCCTCGTTGATATCCTGGAGAGGGTCGCGTACGATCTATGATCCACTACGAGTAGTTGGGGAAATACAGAGACAACAACTCGACTACAAGCGAAACGGTTAGGCGGAGCTATGTTCCACTGAATTCAGTCAACTATAATTTCTACATGTCGATCATTTGATTTTGTTTGCTTATACACGGAGAGAATTTTTTCTTGGAGCTTACCTTGAAAATACGGTAGTCCTGGGACAATATTGTATTTTAAAGAATTTTATGTAAATTTTATATAAACTTGTTTAATTTATTAATAAAACTACAATAAAATAAGTTTGATTAATTTTACTGAAGTGCATGGTAAAAATCTTTAAAATATTATATTGTACCACAATTACCATATTTTCATGGTAAATTTTAAGAAAAACTTCTTTACGTGTAGTAATAAAAATTAATTTAACTTATTGTAAAATATTATTCATTCAATTAAAAAAATATATGTAATATGTATAATATTTACAAACTTTGATGAAAATGACTTTTCTCATCCTGATATTCTATGGCTATTTTTTTTATTTAATATTCAGCCAAAATATTTACGTAATATTGATAAATAACAAAACTTTGTTTTTAAATTTATTCTATATAGAATTCACTTCAATAAAAATAACAGGATACCTTTGACGACACACGTATAATACACGTAAATATTCTGTATTTTCACACTGTTAATTATACAGTTACGGCAGTGATGTTATCGTATCCCAGCCGGTTGCAAAATTATGAATGGAAATTTGAATCTTCTTTTTTCCTTCGTATGCAGAACTAATTGCAAGATGAAATCTATAGCAGCAGCGACGTAACGATATACCGCCCATTCACGTGGGAAAAGCTGCTGGTGACGCGACGGTTGGTGTAAACGCATTAGCGACAGTCACACAGTTGAGATCACGCAAGAGCTCGGAAGAGTGAATAGAGAGAGGAAACTGTGACATATCGGATATCGCCATCGCGAGCCGAAGACCAAGATGTCTTTACGACTTCCTTCACGAGATCGAGTCATGATTAGGACGTTGTCGATCCGCCCTTCTTTGACATCCCCAGAGAGCTAGCCTCCCCACGTAACGGAGCTTGAATCAAAACGAGGAGCGAGGAAAGTGTTAGAAAGGAGGGAGGCTTGTTAAAAAATGTACAAGCAGTGAAGAAATTCATGAAGCGAAGAGTAAAACTTTAAGGGAAGGAGTATCAGAAGCGGATCAGGCTTTTCTGACCGGAAGTTAATATCGGAAACAATATCCGGAGATTCCCAGCAGGAGCATAACTAAGTGAGAAAAGACATTAATTTTTTATTTGAGATGCGAATTATTTACGAGAATAAATAATCGGTAAGTGATGTTACATTATCGTGATACATTTTATATATGGAAAAATGTTAGATTAGTAAATACAAGATACACGTAAGAATATATACATATATATATATGTATATAGTATAAAATGTATGAATACAAATCATAGATTCTTACAAGAGCATTAATTAATAATTGCTAATTGTTAATAAATTCTCTCCAAACATGAAAGTTTGATAGAAAAGTTATTTTTGATCAAAGCGAAAATTTAATCCTTAATGCTCTCAATAATATTCATATGTAGATTTATAAATATATTTTTCAGTTCTACATAGAAAGAACAATTTTACTAAAATATCTAAAAATCTAGCTAGAGATAGATCTGAAAATAATTTTGTTGGGCTATCAAAGTAATTAGGAAACTCAAGCATAATGAGCATAATACTGCAAAAAATTTTGATATTCTAGCAATCAGCTTAAGCGCTCTACGCAATTATTTGTACAGTTTAACAAAATTATTTTCAGTTCTGTAATCCCTAATTATAAAGCTTTAGATACTTCAACTAAATCGTTTTTTCCATGTATAAATTCTACGCCGCGCCAATTTAGTTTGTTAGGAAGTAACATCAAAAATTACATTGATCGTCAATAATAATGATGCTAATAATAATAAGCATTTTAAAGTATTGCACAGAATTATTGCGAAAAGGGGCGATTTTCTTCGAAAATAAGCGCGACTCATTTATTTGTTCCATGTTACTTGGATTATAATCACATAGGGAATAAAATAAACGTGGTGTATTATTTTATCCTACACAATGCGGTATTTTAACAAAATTATTTTGCAGTTCTCGTTAATAATTAAAACGAATTCAAATCTTAAATCTCGTGAGTTTCTATATTGATCCGTTCCTGCGAGAAACCGAGAAGGAGCAAAAAGAGAGCGTGTCGTCGACTTATACTGGGGTAAAGGATGTAATATCCGAGACGACTCAAGGCAATGCAATAAAACATTCTGGTGTATAAATATATCTGCTTAAGAAGACAGCCCAAAAGTTTGAGATATTAGAAACACGTGTCTTGGATGGGGCGGTGCTTTTTTGGAGAGCGATGAACGTTTCGTAGCCCGCGCGCTTAAATGCCTCATGTCTGAGTTACACATTCACATGTCGCTTTTACGCCGTCAAAATATCAAACTCCGGTTTCTTCTACTACGTGTGAAAATATCAAATGAGATATCGTTAACCAAGAAAAAAAAAACAGAGTAGATGCAAATAAAAAATAAAAATTGATGGTCTTAACGATTGATATAAGAGATCTACCTAATCGAAAACACAAGACTGTATTTCTAAACCTTCTTGAAAAGATTGATTTTAATTTTTTATACATATTCATATAGTTTATTTTTCAGTTTCTCTACGATTTTTATAAACGCTAAATGTGTGTTTCTCAGAGACGATTATTTTTTTTTAAGTTGGATAAAAATTACAAAGAAAATTGAATTGTAAGGCGAATTGAATTAGGTCGCGGCTTTTGTTGCTTCTCGAAGGAACATATTCTCGCCATTTGACTCCAAATAGATACGCATACGTCTCGCTTCATCGGTCCCGATATCAATCTTCGTGCGTTAATTAACAGGTCGAAGAGCTTAATCGATTTACGGATCCAAAATAACATTTTCAGCTAAGCGCATTTTGCCGCCACTAAATATTCATTTCAGGCCCGTATGCTCTAATGTATTTATCGGGCAATCGTGGGACGCGGGATGAGGGATATGATCGAGGGATATGATGAGCTCGCGTTACAATGAACGAAATGAAGGTGACGGCGCGGCTATTAAAATGATGGCATTATGCATATCGCACGTCACGTAGTTACGGGCTCGTCGGCGGGCATTATCGGCGCGCTTTTAATATACGCTGTAAAATTTCCGCGATCGTATCCTCTCTGGCGCTCGCGAGACGCTAAAAGGCATAACGGCAAATTGCGTTTCGCGATAATGACGCCGGCGATAATGACGCGCTCTGAAAGTTCCCTCGCGAGTCTCGCTTCTCGCGCTGCACGTGAAGCAACGCGATGCGTCCCAGGCCGACATTGACAACGGGCCACTTGTGCCAATTTTCTCGTGATTAGCGTACTCAAGGAGCGGCGGCGTAATTAGTCCGAGTCGCGCGCTCGAAACGAGATAACGCGTCGACGTCGTGGAAACAAAACTCGAGTGCCAGGCACTACCTAATCTCATTATTCGCAATTGCGTGAAATGAGTAGGGAAATAGGACTCGAATAGATATGCACTCTTCCACGGTTCGTATAGCTTAAGTATTTTATGCGGGATGTGCGTGTTACGACTCGTGAACGTTTCATATCGAGGGGGTAACACCACTTAATGTAATCGTGGGACAGTCCTCGAAATCATTATAAAATTTATATGAAATTTCTATGTATAATCCGATAATTACATACGCAACCACAATAAATCATTGTATAATATTAAATAAATTCGTATTTTACAAATAACTTTATACGTAGTGAAAAAAATTATTTGTAATTAGATGAAATCATATGATGTCATGTAATCTGTGGGACAATATTTCAGCTAGTGATTACCCCCTCGTTTCATATCAAACTTTTCGAAGTGAAAAAAGATCTACATGAAAAGAACAATTTTGCTGAAATATTAAAAAATTTAACTAAATGCAGATCACTCAAAAAAGTGCATCTTGCAGTTACAGAGAAAATTATCCAAGTACGGAAAATAGCTAAAATAGATAAATTTCTAGTAAGTACTGCGATGTTAGATTATGTATTGCATCTAATCATATAGATGACAGAGATAGAATTTAGATTTGTGCTATAAATTCTATGCATATGATACATAATTTTCTATCAAATACAAAAAACAGCTATAATTCCAACTGGATCAGCAAAACATTTTTTTGCGTGATCTGAAAATAATTTTTTGTAAACTATTAAAATAATTATGTAAAGTGCTCAAGCTAGAATATCAAAATTTACTGCGTTGCTCATTATGCTTGAGTTTCTTACATAATTATTTTGATAGCTCAAACAAAATTATTTTCAGGTTTGTATCTAGCTAAACTTTTAAATATTTTAGCAAAGTTAAATTTTCCGCGTATCAAATCTTAATTTTTATCCTTGAAATTCAGAAAATAAATCTTTTCAATATTAGAGAGATGTAATTATTTACATTTATTTCGAATGGAATGAATTCATTGAATGCTGCAAATGACTGTACAACATTCAATTTTGGAATATAAAGATAACATATATGCTGCTAAATTCCTGAAATCAAATAGCGGTCCGGACGTATATTCGTTCTATGAATTAGGCAGTGGAATATTACGTAAAATAATTGTCCACGTGTAGTAATGCACAGCTTTGAGCTCGATAATTATCGCATAGTGAATTTTGGCAAGAACAACAAATTAGAGCTCTATTGCGGGTATGACAATCGATATTAATTATCGCGTGATTGCAAATCGGTTTCGCAGTTAATTAATTAATTAACCGCTTTCCGATTAGACTATATTCACTATATTATAGAAAGAACTGCCGCTGCTATCCGAGCACACTGTCCTCTTTTCATACAGCAGCGCGTATCCGCGGGCGTCGATCTATTAATACTTTGACGGGACATTTGTAACGCATAAAATTACACGTGTGGCAAATTGCGCATGCATCGAATTGTATACGGTAGCAAAAATATTGAAGAACGTATCGTTTTTATCGGGAAAATCAAACTATAGCCCAAGGCAAATATTTCGTCTGGTATATGAAGTCGATAATATAAAATCTCTGTATGTATCTCTCGTATGCTAGTACCATCGCAAAAGAGGATTGCAATATTAAAGGAATAGATACAAGTCGCGACCAATAACAAGATATGTGTGTGTGTGTGTGTGTGTGTGTGTAAAGCGCCCTGGTTGGCACAGAGATTTTACATTTTACATGTGATACTGTTATTGCTCTACTTCTAAAATTTTTTACTTATGGTAAGATAAATATAGATAGGATCTTGTTCGTCATAGAAACTTAAATTAGAAATTATCAAATCTATAAAATCGATATATACTTTTTTAAATAAGAAATTATCTATAAAACTGATATATTTGCCAAAATTATTACTGTGAATTATTACAGTTTAACATCTATAAGCATTTTATTTAAACCTAACTAATGTATTAATGCGTGTTATTTAAAATGTTATTATCTCAATTTTAAATGCTACTCTTTTTTTTTTGAAAATTTTGAGCACGATGGATTAACTAGTTGAACATCAAATGCTTAAAAATTAAAAAAATGTTTAAAAGAGACGTTGAAAAAATAGCACTTTAACGTTCATCGATTTATCCGATACGAATGCATTGAATGAGCATCGAGTCAAGTAAATGCATATACAGCAGAGCAAGCTGACGCAGCTGCATTGATGAATTATAATGCAATGTTGGTGCACGTTTCGTGCGTGCGAAAACAACTATGACGAATTACGTATGCGTGAAAGTACGACGGTTTCGTGAAAAGGTGAGAATTTTATTTTTGTGAATGGATCTGTTTCCTTAAGAGATCCTTTGTCAGTTAAACTTTGTTAAATCGACACTGACGGGGAAAATAGAGAGCGTCACGCGTCGTGGTAAATCAACAGAATTGTTTAGACGGAGAGAAGACAAAGTTTGCTACACTGGCTATCCTAGTGGCCTTTTCACCGATCTCACACCTCAGTTGTACTTCCAACTTGTAAACCGACATGAGTTCTGCGTTTAACACTTTACGAAATGGGCTATTTACATCTCCGTGAAGCTTCCAAAAATTAAATCCATTTCATAGAATTCGCCCATTTTACTTTCTATTTTCGGAAATGTTCAAAATGAGAGAATGTATTTCTCAGACTCGAAAATAAAATTAAAATAACATATATCAGTACATAAGAAATCATAAAATATGTATATAAATAAAGAGAAATATACAGAAATAATTTTGTTAAAATATTAAAAAATTTTAATATAGAGAGATACAAATGTGAGAATAATTTCATTAGACCATCAAAATAACTATATAGGACACTTAAGGTGGTTACTAGAATGTTAAACTTTATTATAGTACTGCTCATTAATAATAATTATTTTAAGTCCAACAAAATTATTTCTAGATTTATTATGTCTAGCTGAATTTTTAAATATTTCAGCAAAACTATTTTCTATTTGTGTGCGTAAGAATGAAAAAAGAATATATGTATATAAGAAGTGCATAAAAAAGGTATCAAAAATTAAATTCTTCTTAACAAATAACAGATTCAAAATAAATTCAATTAGCCAAGTATCTTATGATGCAAGACATTTAAGAAAGACTGAAAGTGACTAAAAATGGTCAACTAGATTTACAGTGAAAAAAAATTTATATTTTCGTGTCATTCATTTGAAGAATTCAGATGACATTTCTTCATACACAGCATGAGTTTTATTTCTCGCAGCTCAATTATCGATTCTTTACAGAATATCATATACATGTTAACAGCTTTTAAATTAATCTTGTAACATTTCTTTCTAGAAATGAATTGAAAACAGAATTACCGCTTATGTAAATAAACATAACTTAAAGCTCAAAAATAGAATTTTAAAACGTTAATTATTAAGAATCATAAAACAATATTTTTTAATATTATGACATCTTATAAATTTTTCTTTTTTTTTTAAATAAAAATTTATACAGATGTGAATATGCAATATATTCCATTGTAATACCCTGTATGATTTCAGATTTATATATTTCAATTGCGAATGCAAATCTATCCTTTTAAATTTTTTATATCAATTCCATTCTTTGTACGTATACATATAATGTATATATATATTTCACAAAATATAACAAGGAATAGATTTAAAAGTTTATCTATAAAAAATTATTTGTAATCAAATGAAATCATGTAATCTGTGGGACAATATTTCAGCTAGTAGTTACCTCCTCGGTATATGTACTACAATCTACGTATAAAAGCACTTTCGAGAAAAGCTATTGAACTGGGCAAAGAAACGTTCACTAAGGGCAGACGATTTACTAGATAATAGATACTAGAAAATATGAAAATGGTTAGGTATGCAGGCACTAGGCGTATTCTTTTTCATAGAGTTCTGAACTAGTGCTGTAGGTTAGAGTGAAACGAAATATGTTAAAATATATATAGATTTAGAGTAATCTCAATTGCTCTAAATCTATATATATTTTTGCTAAGTTAAGGAAATTCAAAAACGCCAAACATAATCATTCTGTAGAAAGTGAGAGATACTTATATATTATTCATTTTGTTTCGGTAACAAATTGTTCTATTTCTAATTACAAAAGATCTATAAAACAAAACAGTTTTGTACCATTAAATTATTAGTTTATTTAGTAAATTCAACAAATTAATATTCGTGGTAACCAACGATTTGGTTGATCATATATCAACAAATAGTTTTTGTGTCAGTAACGAAACTTTGGTTATTGATACAAAACATTTCTCTCAGTGAATAAGAAGAGAATATCATATATGAGAAATTTTCAAAGAAAACTTGATGAGTCACATATGTCCTGCAGTGCTCGCTGCCAGTTTGGTTAGATATGTCACACTGGTACGCAAAGGGTTGCGGCTTTCATTCCGACGCAGCATGGTGGCACGACGAAAGCCGGGGCTGATCACCGTAAAAGCACACGGAAACGCGCTCCGCAAATATTCGCTCCGGCGAGCTTTTTTCCACAGGCCCAATCCTCGAATTGCACCCGACATTTCCTGTGCACTGTCCACTGAACACACACCGGGTGAACCGGAACCAAGCGTTCCGGGAATTGAAGATATCGCCACGAGCGCCAGGCATTTAGGGCTTTTAGCAAATATTTTGTGTCGCCGAAAGAGAGAAAAAGACGAGAATAATGAAGGAGAGTAAATACTAGCCATGAATTATCCTAATTACACCACCGGCTCTAATCAATTCCTGATTAAGCATTATTCTTTTATTTCTAGTTTTTTTTCGAGGCAACGCTGATAATATTTTATAACAAATTCTTGTGACATAATTTTCTATTTCTTTTATCATATCAAATTTATAATAAAATTCATATTAAAGTACAGCATATTCAATGATTTAGTTATATAACTGGTCAGAGATGAAACTGAACTTCTTTTATTCCTTTCTTGTTTGTTTAATATAATATAAATCAACTATCGTAATTAAAATAAGATTGCAAGTTGAGATCTTAAGCATAAAATTTTCTTATATGAGGAGTTCATATTTTACCTAATATGCTAGTGTTTAACGGGGTTAAAAAAAAATAAATAGTCTGCAGCTCTCATTTATTAATGTTTCAATGATCCATTAATAATTTCCTACAAAAGTCGGTGTCACAATCAAAATATTTTCTACATTTTTATATACATATATTTATTGTATATTTTTTACACATTAAATTAATTGATTTTCAGATTGAAAAATGTTATAGAAGTAAAAAAATGTAACATAAAACGGTTTAATTCGCTCGGAGCTTTTTATTCGAAAGTTCGAGCAACGTCCGAATGTTGAAATGTCGTTATAACGATAAGGTCGGGCGTTTCAACGGATTTGGATTATCGCGGACGAACGTGGTAGCGTTAGAGTCGTTTATTCTGAGAGCATTCGAGTCGATTTTCTCGACAAATCAGATCATGATGCACGGTTGCGCCGTCGCCGTCGTCGAGTTTGTACGTCAGCGAGGAATTCGCTCGCGCGGATTCTCTCGCGGTGATACGCAGTTGCATAACGAGTACGTGCTTTTCCGGAACTTCCGCGATTACGTATTTTTAAACGTGATGTATTTCACGCTTCAGGAAGTACGTATTTTCCGCCGCTCTCGCTCTCGCACCGCGCCGTGCGCTCGCTTTTGCTATTCTTATCTCTTGTTTCATGCCTTACTAACTTTTTACGCGGCTTGTCCGTCCCCGGTGGAACCCCCGCTAAAATATCACGTTGAAAATAACTCGCTCTCAAATTCACATTTCTCACTGCGCGGCTGATTTCGCCGGAATATGCATGAGACGGAGGCGTCAGAGGTAAAATGGAAAAAAAGCGATGATGCGATGAAAAATTTGGCGACTCGTAAAATATTTTTCTCTTTTTTTTTTTTCACCGGTGAAATGATACGTTAGTTTCAATTGCGTTGGTTTCTGTTTTGTTGCATGAGCTTTCTTTTATAGAAGTGTCTAAAAACGGCGTGTTGAAATATTAATTATTTGCTACATCGTGATTACAATGACATCAGGGTAATGGACGTGTGAAAACTACGAATTCTGTTGCAATTCTTTACGGATGTTAGGGAGAAATTTGTGCAAGATACGTTACATTTCGTTATTTATTAGATTCGTTACACCCG
This sequence comes from Trachymyrmex cornetzi, assembly GCF_001594075.2. Lineage (NCBI taxonomy): Eukaryota > Metazoa > Arthropoda > Insecta > Hymenoptera > Formicidae > Trachymyrmex > Trachymyrmex cornetzi. The sequence goes on along the minus strand of NW_017297166.1, from coordinate 959,513 downwards.
TCACGGATTTTTGCGAACATAACTATACCGCGCTTATTATCATTTAAATTAGTAATTTATTGGAATAAAATCACACAATGCACTAACGAATTTATAATTAATACAGTCATAACGATCTTCTAGCTTATAAATTAGCCATTATATAAATATGTATCTTATAAAATATGGAATAAAATATCGAATTAAAAATGAAAAATATAAAAAAGCCCATCAGAGCCTACATCGGCTGTTCGGATGCACAGAAAATGATACATATTCTTTAGACCCACTATATATGAATCTGTTTACGGAATTGTGACGTTGTTTTCCCCCCTTTGTTCGTATTTTTATTTTTATTTCAATAACTACATGACTTTATTATTTTGACTCTCATTTCATCTCCGACTGTCGACATCAGACTTTTACGTCGTGAGAAACGCTTACATGTAAGTCAATAAAATTAAAATTTAGACAAATGATTTTAATAATACTCTAATTTTTCGTTTTTCGTTTTTCTTTTAAAAGACTACATAGCAAATTTGATGAGCGATGTGATTCTATACTTATTGACGCAATGTATATAATTTCGGTTTTACTTTATGTAAGTTTTTATATTATTATTATATAAGTTAATATTTTTGATAATCATTTGGCTATTCATTACATAGCTAATTTGGCATTTGGATAAAGAAGAACGAGCTAAATTGTCGGGAATCACCATCTTGGAATTTGCGTTACTTATGTAATTTCGATTTATATTTTATATTGATAAAGATCCGAATTGAAGGGTCAAAACGTTTATTTTATTCGTTTTATTACATTCACACGAAAAAATAAAGAGCTTTCTGTGCATCCGAACAATCGATGTAGGCTCTGATGGGCTTTTTTATATTTTTCACTGATAGATTCTTTTCAGCCTCATTTTATATATTTATTTATTCGAATTAAAAAGAAATAGGCAATATTTGATCTCCTCTGTATTTTTCAAATTTATTAATTAAAAATTATTTGTCTTTCAATATATATATATATATATAAGTCGGTCGATGTGATTATTATCGATCGAAGAAAAAAGACATTTATCTTCGATATTGTTTATATAATGAATAAATAGCGAAGTTAAATCTTATCTGTCGTTTGTTAAATTTCTTTATTTGTGATATATTTTGTCTCTCTTTTATGATATAATCCACTCACGGGAGCAGCTTTCAGAGGGCGGATATAATAAAATACATCGTTAATAGAAAAATAAAACGTTTGTATGCGCGACGAAAAGTGAAACGCGTGACATGTGATGACCGTAACGTAATAAACGCGATATTCATTTCTGCAGGGATATTATAATAGAGATTTATAATAGGAATATAATAAAAAGAGGCGTGAGAGAAAAAAGTGGGTTAATCCGTTGTGAAACCGGTTCCATGCGCCTCGAAATTGGCACCCCATACAGATACACAGGCCCGTAAACATTTGTCCGCCGACAGCCGTGTGATTCTTTACTGCAAATGGCGCTTGGAATTTATAGGGAGGAATGTCGAGTCGGTGTTCACATTTAACAGATTACAATCTGTGCGACCTAGGTGCATATAAACTATTGATTTTTCTAGGACCTCCGGTTACTATCACACAAACGATCGTGAATAGTTTCTTCTCTTTCCAACTTTTCTCCTTGTTTTTTGACTTTCCGTGTATTTTATGTTGGAAATTGCAGAATGATGAAAATAATATATATAGATATAAATTTATTAAATAAATGTAATAGTAATAAATTGTGCGTTCGTTTAAACTTTCCAGCTAGATTCAATATTTATACCAATATTCGCTTATATTTAACGTATCCTGTTATTGACGATATAATTAAATTTATATGGATGAATATAAAGATAAGAAATATTATATCGACAATTTTTGTTGCATCGAACGCACGTTCGAATTTCCAATTGTTTATATCATACAGATATAATGTTAATAGGTTTAATTTATTAGATATTGAATAAAAAAATGTTCCATTATGATGTAAACCGATCTTGCTAACATGTTAATTTAACATTCAATTTAACTCATATCTTATAACGATTAAATATTTTCTCGCAACTTATTAATTTTTCCTCTTTTTGTTATTCCACGCTTTTGTCTATTTTTGAAAATGTTTAGAAATTTTGTTATATTATCAATAAAAATAAAGTTAATAATTAATCTAAATTAATCTAAATTCGATTTGTTTTGTTTGTCTGGGATATAAAAATGCAATGTAATGTATATATAAAGTATGTACAAATATAAAGTATAAAATGTAATCCGGAAGCCATCAATTCTAGGATTAAAAAATAAATAATAATAAATTAATTTTAATCTGAACAATATAAAATGATAGTTTACATGTTATTTCTGTCAGTTTCTCTCCTTTTCTCTTTCTTTTTTCTTTCTCTCTCTATACTTACCTTCTTTACATATTTCATAATATAACTTTAAGTTTACTCCTCGTCAGAATGTCTCCTCAAGCTCAAGATTCAAGAATAAGACTCTACTCTTCTTGCCTCGTTCTATCCTTGTCAGAAAAGAGTAACAGAACGGAAATATCTTCTTTACCTATAAGAAGATAAATCTTGCCGTCGAAGCGGAATTGTATCGCGGACGAATTTAATAAAAATCAGTTCTATCGCGCCAACTCCGCGAAAAGCGAATTCTCTCTCTCTCTCTCTCTCTCTCATTTTCTTTTTTTCTCTTTCTTTCAAGTACGAGTAGCAAATCTAATCTCAGAAGCACCGCGGTACTCTCTCGCGAATCGAGCGGGCAGATTATTTTAGTCGACGTCACGAGAACGTCGGGGCTTCGTCCTGTCTGTTAAAACACGGGCAGCACGTATGCTTCCTTCGGGGATGTACGTATATAACGGCCGTCCGTTTGCGCGCCTGCAATGCTCGCCTTCTTCATCTCCGTTCGCCTCACCGTTTACGGACACGAGAAAGAGCTGTCTCGTCGTTTCGTGGCCGGTTCGCTTTTAGCGAGTTTAGGAGAAAAGTATCTAATGCGAGCTGACCCGCGAAGTACTCCGCATTTCTCCTTTCTTTTCCCTTTTCGCGGAGTTTCTTGATTACCCATGGCCTCCCTTTCCGACGGTTGTCTTCTTGTTACGGCCGACGCGCGGCGTAGCCTGACACGAATTTTTATGCCGGCTCTTAGGCCAGCAGACGTATCCGTGGTGCGAAACCACGTCTATCCTCTTCGTGGACGGCACCTGTGTGTAACGTCGGATGAGGTTACTTTGGACCTGTGAGGGTAGTGGCGCTATTACGGTAAAAGAAAAGTTTCTTCGAGTAGTTTAAGGCGTTTAAACAACTATACTTTGAAAGTTCAATTTCAATTTCACTCGCTGTTTTTTGATAATTATGTTTAGACGTTGGATTATAAAACAATTTTTTTATACGATTCCTTGCAGGAAAGAATAATCTATTTAATGACATATGTATTTCACAAACAAATGTCTTAAGTTTAACCCTTACCGTACTAATACGGGTAACTAGTGACCGAGCGATTCCTGTTCGTGCAAATTTCTTTGAGTCTTTCGGTAATTATAAATTATACTACATTTTATTACTTTCCAAAGTAAAGAGTCAATATTTATTCTAGAAAGTTGAAAGTATGTTGGTAAATTTTTAGAGATTTTTTGAATTATTTTGAAGAGGTGAAGAAACGAAGAGATTTGAAGTGACCCTTGATGGTATGGATGAGGCACCAAATTGTAGATGGTACGGTAAGGGTTAATATGATTTTTTAATGGTAAAAATAATAATTGTTATAAAACTATTAAAATATGATAGACATTCATTTAAATACAGCTAGAATATTATTAAAAGCTAATACTTTTGAAGCTTCCGCGGATATTTTCTTCGAAGAAGCTACGCAGTTTATGGGTTATCTCCATATCTTGATGCATCGTTAAATGTCAACGTTACAGTTCACTTCATCAGGGCGAGAAGTAATCTGATATTACGGTAATGAAACGTTGGCATTTAATGACGATGTCAAGACACGGAAATAACCCGCAAAATTATTAAAAGTTACTAATTTTGCCACCGCGTTGATTCAGAGATTCCCATCCCGCTAATCCTTTCATCCTTGTTCGCGTATTTCGCCATGAAGAAGATCATATTCTTTGAAAACTGTTTCCCAATACTTGATTCTCATCAAATTTATTAGAAGAGGAGAACTAATGTAGTTAGAGAAAGTTTTCCGAGAGAGATTTAGAAATTCCAAGCTCCTAGAAACCACGAAGCTCCACACGCATCATCGATTACCGTTGTCGTATCAAGCCGGCAAACAAGCCGCGAAATGATTTCAGCTTGGCTACGCAAAAAACTTTCTTACCTCCGAGCGACGTCTGAAGGAAGTAGAAAAGGGCTGTTTTCCCCGATGTGCTAACGATGTGCCGCGATTCTATGATGTGAATGCGTGTATGCACACGCAAGACTATTTTTAGACGGGGCGAAGAAAATCTACAGACGTCACTAAATCGAAAAACTCGATAAGAAAGAGAAAGAGAGAGAATTTTGTAGCTTAAAAAATTATTAAATTTCTTTCAAAGTATCTCTTTAGAACCTAGACAATCAAATGAATATTTTTATTTAATAAAGGAGCTTAAAAATGTTTTTTTCAGAGAGTAAATAGATTAAGAATGTCAGAAGAAATTGTTTTTATGTAAACTATGTTTAGGAAAATATTCTAGCATTTTTTAATGGAAATAATATTTAAAATTAATTTCTTTAGATTAGATATGTTCAAACTATGATTTAAATTTCATTATATTATTGTGTAATTTTATTGTACAAGAGACAAGGTACATACATATGCACGTAACATTTTTATCTCTGTAAAAATAAAATTGTTACTTGATATCTTCCTATGCTTTCTCTCTTTATTATTGTAAAACATTGTACTTTATTATACATTAAATTTATTTTTTAACATTATCTTCTTCGTGATTATTTATGGATCTCATCTCTCTCCCTTTATCATTATTTAAGTTGATATTTAATTTTCAATACATATAATATTAGTATTTGATGTAATATGGCCCAACTAATACAAAATTTAATGAATTATGTTGAGAAGGGCTACGAGCCAAAAATAATAGATTTAATATATTTAATATATATTAACAAAAGGTAAATAAATGTAAAAGTGCCGCTATACATGAAAGTTACAACAAACGACGTTTCGACTCCAATCGGGTCATTCTCAGTGTTAAACATATAATACTAGTGATTATAAATATAATATTAGTTTGAGAAAGAGGAAGCGTTTTTTCATCTTTTGAGAAAAGTATTTTGAGTAAGCGATCGTATAATAAGAACATAATAAAATAATTAAAGCATACTTTATATTAATCTAAAATAAATATCTATTAAATTATGATAGATTTAGATTAAATTAATACAATTTTAGACATTCATCTTATTGTTAGATTAATATAAAATATACATCAAAAAACTATTTTAATCTTGCTCTTATTATACGAGCTTTTACTTTTTTAAAAGGTAGAAGAAATGCTATCTCTCTTATTACATACTCTTACACAACAGAATAAACACAAGATACCGCGATCTTCCATAAACTAGTTTTATGCAAAAATTGTTATTACGACAGAGAAACAAATAAGAAAATGAAACACTTGTGACTGCGAGCTACTTTAATTTCTTCGGTTCTGCTGAAACGCCGGAACTAGATATTATCCGATGGCGATGTGGCACCCGCGCGATTGCCAGTAAACCGGGATCAGGACGAGCATGGAGAGATGTATCACCCCTGTAGCGACGCACTCGTGTAACGAGGCGCGCGTTGTAATTGCGGAGCCGCGGACACCCGCGTCAGCAAAGACCCCGAAGGGCTTGATTGCCTTCGTTGGTCAGCCCGCTCGCTCGTGCCCAGCCGGGAACAAAGCAGATGGGGATCTTTAACTGTTATTGGCCGGCGCACGGTAAGGGAGTGAGAGAAAGAGAGAGAGAGAGAGAGAGAGAGAGAGAGAGACAGGGCGAGGGACTTCTCCAGAAGTGCGGAACGATTTATCGGAGGTTACACGCATCTGGAGTGTGGAATCGTTGTGCGGAAAGCGCGCGAGGGAGAACGCGTGGAGAACGACCGGGGGGCGGACGGCCCCGGACGGTCCCGGACGGCGTGCCGTCACTTTCAATTAGATAATTGAAACGGGGGTGAGAGATAGTCGAGCGACGCTTGTTCTCGCGGCACAGTGCGGTCTGCCAACATTTTACAAAAGCCGCACGTAGGGACGACCCGGAAAGCGGGGTCGGCAATTGCGCGTTTCGACGTGAGACTGACATTCGCACCCTTTTCCCTTCTCTTTCTCTGTTACGAGGTTCAATTCGGACCGAAATTATAAATGAGCGAGAAAGATCTGTGACGAGAACGCGTTAACATTGACATCGACCATGTACTCGTAATTATAAATGCTCCTTTAAGCTGTCCAATTAGTTAAGAGATGCTTTGTATAGCCTGCTGTAAATAGTATTATTTTTAATGAGATTAAAAGTAAATGTAAATTAGTAAAGGACTCTTGTCTTATCAATAAGTAAAGATACGAGTGAAAGGACATATAAGAGTCAATTAAATATTATTCAATTTTCTGTGTGTCAAGATATAAAATGTATTCTTAACAATAAAATTTTTAACGAAATCATCAGAGAACATACAACTTATATGAGTCAAGATACTAAAAATCATTACATGTTTCAGCCTTTTGATTAGACCATCTTCAGAACTTAATAAAAATATTTAAATTGTATGAACATTAAAATTAAAAAATTAATTGATTCTTATATGTCCTTTCACTCGTATCTTTACTTATTTTAATAAGATGTTTCGTATAAGTACATGCATAAGAAATGATAAATGATTTTATATAATAACTCATATATGAACAGATTATATTTAATGCTTGAATATTCAAAATAAATATAGAAATATGGATTTAGGTAAATATCACACAATATATAATTTTATTATTTTAAAATCTTTCACGTAAAAAATTAAATTGGTATTATTGATATTTTGCAACTTTTGTTTATTATAAGAGAAGTTTATATTTTATTAAATCTTCGTTATACGTATAAGTATTCTAAAAATTTTTGTTCGCGCGTAGAGCATGTTATTTAATAACAGGATATTTTGAAACGTTCTTTTATACAAAATTAAGGATAATATAATATATAACCGAAATAAAGCTCTAAAATATAAATAAGAAAGTCAAAATAATTCAACGTGAGCCAACACAGAATTAAAAACATATTATTGTATTTTTTAATGAAATAGAAAAGAATTAAAATATTACAGATTCTCTATAATTTGAAAAAAAAATATAAAAAAATGTTTGGCAACAATGTAGTACCTGGATTAAAAATTATTTCAATAATGTAGATGTGTTTTTAATAAAATTTAATAAAATATAGACGAAAATAATTGAAATTGTATAAAATTGTATAAGAATATAAAATTGTATTGTTAAATAAATATTGAACTCGTTTTTATACAGAGAATATAAATTTCTAATTCCAGTTACTTTTTACAGAGGCTATAAACTTGATACATCTATAGAGACAATGTCGTCTCGTCAATTTTTTTTCGAGAACTGTTCTAGAAATGCATAATCACCCTCGTAATACAATAGAGCACAATTATCGTTTTATTCGTTCGCTCTATTCTCAGTACTCTTCTCAGAATGGCAGATCGTTGCGGAATAATACCGCAGTCAATACGTGTACTTTTTCCATTTAAGCCGTGGCAGTCGTAGTACGTTGTGAGTATCGCGCTCAGCAGTTTCAATATCTACCGCAATGTTTCCGCAATAATATTCGGCGGCTGTCGGACGGAAACTCATCGCGATTGCGGTGCGCGAAATGAAAGGGCGAGCAATACGTCGTGTGCGATACGTCTGTGAGGCTCAATCGACTTGCTTTCTCATCGTAGAAGCTGGTGATGAAACGAGAAGCCGTCGGGTTGTTTCATTATTTCTACGGGCCGTCTAAAACAAGGTCAAGGGTTGCAGCCCTGGATGAGTAGAGAAATAGGGGTGCATGTGTCAGCCCTTGTCGTAGATAACATCGTCGACGACAGAGGGATTAACTGGAAGAGAGTTGCAGAAACCTGATCTGTTTGAGGAAAGAAGGGAAGAGGGAAGAGATAAGGTGCTTGCCCTCGTTTGGCTCCCTTCGCGGCCTTTCCGGTTATTAAATATTAATCCGGCGAAATTACTAAAGCACCGGCAATCTTCGTTGCGCAGTTTCTTTTTCATTGCCCGCAATCTGAGACTCGATGATATTGTGACTAGATGCACGGATACAGAATGTGCTGTTTTCACTGCAATAAAATTTAATGTTTTTACAATGTTCTTTCGATTATTTTCGATTGGATTTTCCTTTAATCGCTTTGTAATTTAAGAGATTTTTAATGCTGAAATAATGCTTACTCAAGTTAAGTTTCAGTTTTTAAAGTTCTTTAGTTTAATACTTTTTTTTCTACATTATATAAAAAAAAAATAGATATTTCAACGATAACTCTATACATCGAGTTATCATTGGAATGTCTGATTCTTTATATAATGTAGTTAAAATATTAAATTTGGCGTGTGCAAAATTCTACAGTAGGTTAACGATGTAGGTTTCTCAAAAAAAAATATTGAAAATAGACTTTTAATATATACTTGGTGACAGATAAAGATTGGAGACGCTTTTTTAACTGACTGTATACAAATATTACCATAGACTTCACTAAAAAGGAAATTAGAATAACTGAATTATGATTGTAACGTCAAAAAAGTAATAGGTCAACGGTTATTCTGGAAAGATATTTATATGTATAAATCTGCACACAAATTTAACCTCACAAAATAATGTCACTATATTTTCCTTTGATAAAGATACAGTTCTTGATTTACTATCGTGTGTTTCATACTATTTCATTAAGTTATACACATAGTTTTAATACTTTATTTCCAAATTATATAGAAATTTGTGATTTTGGGTGGGCCTTGGAGAGAGACCTCAAATTTTCGGTACACTTTACTGAAGAACCACTTTAAAACAGAGAAGAAATTTTTTCAAGTGATTTTTATCAAAGTCGATTTAAGCGACTGTAGATTGAGTCATCAATCATTTTCAAATTAATAGAGATATAGATAAACTTCTTAATTAAATTAATAATGCACTTTTGATGGAGTCCTCCCTTCACGCGCCACATGCCAATGCCAATGCAGGCGTATATACAACATGTTCCATCATTTCACAATCCATGCGCACACACACACACATACATATATACATATGTACATACATGCATACGTACATATGAACATGTACAAAGGTTATTACCTTAAGTCAACGAACGGTATCGTTACATCACCTCTGTACGCACACGCATGTCTCTCGCTGCGAATGCTCTCTCGTCAATTTCAGTTCTCGCTTCGCGTCAGTGCTTTTGCATGCAGAAACAATGAAATAAAATACCACACACAGAGAGTAATAACCTCTTTCTCTCCTTCTCTCTCTCTCTCTCTCTCTCTCTCTCTCTCTCTCCCCCCCCCTCTCTCTCTCCAGTCCACCTAAGCGACAACCTTTGCGCTTCCATTTCGCGGAGAATCGCAGATTATTTGCGAAAGAAACTTTCTTCGCCATCAACGCTCCATTCCGACGGATAGGATTTACGTAATAAAGCCGTGTAACTCAGTCGACTGTCAGATTCCTGAGTAGTCTGTCTCTAATTGGTTCTCGCCGGAAGTTTCGCACACACTCGGCGTGCTTTATCCTTCCTTATTATTATCCCGCGCCACGCGGCACCGTTGTTATTGCGGTACGGAGAGATACGCACGTGAATGAGAATCACGGAAGATAAAGCGAGAAAGAGATTGAATGAGAGAGAGAGAGAGAGAGAGAGAGAGAGAGGGGAGGAGGGGGAGAGAGATGGTCCACAAAGCACGAGGCATAATCGCCCGCGAGAGGAAGCTGCACGCGCGCGCACGTTGATTGTCTGCGCTCGCATAATCGTCGTACTCGCAAATGGAATATTATTGCACGCGGAAGAGAGGAGGCGACGGAAGGGTATACCTACATACGTGCGTGCGCAAGCTTAGAACTGAACGGTCTTACATCGCGTTAAACTCGGAGACGTAGAAACTTCATGTCGAAGACAGAATCGAGTTAGCGATGGATTGCCAACTGTACGAGGAGTCCGAACAATCGAACTCTTTTGATAAGTAAAAGTTAAGTATTGCTTTTGTTATTATGCATACTTTGAAAGTGTTTGTCATTAAATTGAAATGAATAATAACTAATAAATTGATTATGTAATGAGTGTGTTTATTGAATTTAAGCACCTAATTACTATTATTTTCAGTAAAAAAAAAAGATCTTGCAGTTGTAGCAAAAATTATCTAAGTACGAAAAATAGCTAAGGTAGATAAATTTCTTAGCAAGTACTGCGATATTGGATATGTATTGCATCTAATCATGTAAATGACAGAGATAGAATTTAGATTTTTCTATAAATTCTATGCGTATGATACATAATTTTCTATTAGATACGAAAAACAGCTATAATTCTAGTTGGAGCAGCAAAATATTTTTTTGCGTATTCATGTTTCTGTTGTAACTTCATGATTATTATTTAACATAAAGCATTCACAAAGAAAAAACGATTTTACTGAAGAGTATCTAAAAATTGAGCTATGGATACTGATCTGAAAATAATTTTATTGGATTATCAAAATAATTATGTAAGCCGCTCAAATTGGTTGCTATAGAATGTAAAAGTTATCTGCAGCATTGTTTATGCTTGAGTTTCTCACATAATTATTTTGATAATCTAAAAAATTATTTTCAAATCTATTTAGCTAAATTTCTAGATATTTCAGTAAAATTGTCCTTTTCATGTATTTGTATAATTATTATCTAAATATTTTTGTATATTATTATTAAACAAAATTGAAAAAATTATTATTATATTTTTATGTTAATAAAATTTTGATTACTGATACAGTTTCAAAATTGAACACTTAGAACTTGATAAACATCGTTTGATACGGCAATTATTTGATCGTCGCAAGAATTGCAGCATAAATTAGTCCACCAATATATACACGAATCTTTTTACCTTTTTCCACGTTAAACATGGCTTATTAATGTCGAGATATAATTTATAACTGGCTAAACACAAGTCTGATTAAGTACTTCCGCGCTGAACGGTTGACATAGCACACTATAATTTATTCTTTACGGCGTGGTGTGGAAAAAATCTGCTTAGGTCAACCATGCAGAAAAAGAACTTTGGCCTCGGACGATACTTTATAACAGAGCTTTAAATAGTTTTAAGCATCATTACGAAAGTTTTAAACAGTAGAATATAAACATTAAAATGTCATTTCTCTGTTAAAAATGATATTTGACGATAAAAATGTTAATAATTAAGCTTATATTTATTTTTAGATAGGTAACTATATACAATTGATTATTTCGATGTTTGATAAGTGAATTATAATTCTGGCTATAATAATAAACCATCATGAGAATTACTCGGTGATATTTTTATTAAATTTACGATTTCCAACTCGGGAATATTTTCAAATTTATGATTTCCAAGTCTGTGATATTTTCGAATTTGCGATTTTCAATTTGGGTTAATCCATGTCACGAATACTCGATAATGGTTTTCGTAAAAATAAGCTCTCAGACTCCAAGATTAAATCCAAAAACTGCCTTTTGAAACCGAGAAATCTCTTTCCATCTAGTGGATAAACGAGTGTATCGATTCATCGTCGTGATAATACGTAACTAATGAACGTAAAGCAGAGGAAAGCGTTTGACTTGTTGAAGAATTTTGTTTGCTTTTGATATATTCCTTCGAGATTTTACATATAAATTGCGTTATTAATGTGAACGTTAATGAACACCTTTGATACTTTCGAGTACATAAACCGATACGTGATATGGAAACGTTGATGAGCAACGCAAAAAGTGACGGAAGGTAAAATTGTCCGAGCCCGCACATTTTGCTCTTTATATCCGCTTGCATAATGTATGAAAAATGAATATAAAATACAGCGTTAGTTTAACATAAAGAATATTTGATACAATCAAATCAATTAATCTCAGTTTTTAGTTTCTTTTTCTTTCCATTTGTTGCTGTAAAATGTATAACAGGGATGTCAGAGAATATGTAATGCGACTCAAAACATTCAATTTTAATGAGACCGTTTGATTAACTTGGAATTAAACTTATTTAAAATAATATACCCAAAATAATAAACTGACCGTATTTAACATATTAAAAGATTGGACGCTGTTTCTCCGAAAAGGTTAATTAATTTCTTAGACTTGATGATTACGTTTTGCATTTACCGTTTCGTTTTGTACATCGCAACGTCAGTCTTCGCGAACGGCGAACAACAATTTCTATCCTTCGAGTTCAATAACTCGTTATCGACTAGCTGTGAGCGGAAATAATTCCGTCACTCTCCGAAATCGTCGCGCACGAAAAAGAGCGAGCTCCGTCCTATTTTTTTCCCCCGGGCCTCGACAAGAAAATCGAGTTTCGCGAAATCGAGTGCTTACAAATTCAGTCCTTAACGAACGAAAACTGTCAACAGCAGTCTGCGCTGAAATTATTTTTTCCTCCACGATTCGCTTGCCGATGGACAAATTCACTTCGACGCTCGGATTTATCGCAGTTATATTATTTTACGACATTTGTGTTTATTCTCTCTTTACGATGTTTTCAATAGTCTTCGTAACCTTCTATATATATAACATGAATATAAGAATTAAAATTAAGTGTCAAGTGGGTATCAATACTTTCATTAATATGTAAATTGTGTGGTATGGTATTATATGTAACATGTAGAGAACGATTTTGCTGAAAAATTAAAAAATTTAGCTAAATACAGATCTGAAACTAATTTTGTTAGACTATCAACATTTTTAGGTAGGATACTCAAATTAATTGCTAGAATGTAAAAAAATTTTGATATTCTATGAATCAGTTTTACTGTCCTACCTAAAAGTTTTGATGGTCTAACAAAATGATTAAAATTTTTTGACATTCTAGCAATCAGTTTGTTATTCTACCTAAAAATTTGGATGGTCTAACTTTATTTTCAGATCTGTAACTAGCTAAATTTTTAGATTTTTCAGCAAAATCATTCTCTCCGTGCATGGATTTCTCAATTTTTAAAAAAGTTTTTCAAATTTTAATTCTTTTTAAATTTTAAATTATTTAGGATATGGGAAAAAAATCCTAATGCGAATCAGTGTAATATGAATAAATCAACCAAAAACTAAATATTCGCATAAATTTAAATTTTTTTTATCGAATTTTAAACGCGTTTTTCTCGAAATCATGTTTTTCAAAAGTCTTACATTTTTAATCTTTATCTCTTAACAGTTTTCAATATTTTTTGATAAAACAAATTTTTACTTGTTTAAAGTGTTATTTTCTCTAATTTGTCGGGTCATTTTTTGAATTTTTTATTATAACCATTTTATAATCGTTTTTATAAATATTTAAAGATCGAAAATTTGCTAACAAAAAAAAAATTTTTTTTAAACGCTAACTTTTCGATTTTTATAAAATTTCAAAATCTAGCTCGTTTGAAATTCAGATCTTAATAAAATAATCTTAGAGCTCGTAATCATTTTTTTTATTTTCGTTTGTTTGCAGAATTCTAGAGTGCTAAGACTGGAAGGGTGTTTTATCGGATGACCCGAGAACAGCCCCCGGAAAAGTCAATTTAAATGTGAGTCAAAACGGTATTGAAAAAATATTTCTTACACATTACATAATTAATAAATTATAACACATTAATAATAATTAATAAAATATGTCCTTTTTGTAAATAATAATTTATTTTTCTTTCCAAAAAAAATTCCCAAAAATCAGTAATTTTTCAGTGTCGAGAAAGTATGTAACTTCTTAACACAGCTGCATCCTGTTTGATGTACAATATAAATGATGAAAAATAGTGCGACGTAATGATACTTTGCTTAATCAAAGCTCAATAAAAATATTATTTCATAAACTCTAAACCGAGAGAATATATGTATAATCAATTAACTTAATATTACACTGATGTTACATTATAATTAATATTGCATCGATATTTATTATTACCTATCCCGCAAAGTATATATTTATTAATATTAATATTTCGCTGAATTATTAATTCATATTAAACTACCAATTTTACCAAAAAGTTGATCTACAAAAAAGATTTTTTGTAGACTTCTCAAAGTTTAGAGAATGTTTCGAATAAAATATTCGCTTATTTCCAGTATTGTAATTTAAGTTTTTTTTCATCGCAGATTAATACATTTATAAGAAGCAAAAATATCTCTCAATGTTTAAAGAATTTTCCGAATTGTGTATTCGATTTTTTTTTTCAATACTGTAATTTGAGCTTTGTCTTTTGCACATCGATACATCGAATATTATGTATCGACTGCGCGACCGCAAGAATGCAGCGATTAATTTCGCTCACGATTTATCCGGTGAACTCTGACGAAGCCTAAATCTCTGCTCAGCTTCCACTCCGTGCTCTTTACAGATCGTTAGCATATCTTCCCTCGCCCAAGGACGGAATATCAAAGTTACACCGGCGCGGCGCGGCGCGCCAAGATAGCTGCCCTTTTCTTTCCACCATCCGCCCGCGCCATCGTAAATTGTGTTCCTACAGCAATTCAGTCGTGAATCTTCCAGCCGAACGAGTCGCTGCCGTTTCCAATTACAGGACGGACTTTGATTCGTTGAGGCTGTCAGATATAAGCGGGGAATTGGGATCAATATTGAGATTCTTTTGAGTCGCGAGTCCGGCGCTCTGGTTCGAGGAGCGGATAGGAGAAACTTTGCTGGTATCGGATAAATCTTACAGTCGCGATTTCGATGAATCTCAAAGAGGTAGCGTGTTCCGCGACTAATGACTCCAGGAAAGCAACGTGTATGGACACAAAAGCCTACCTCGAATGGAACTCCAGGAGTGTGCTGCTGTGCGAGGAATTCGTTGAGATGGATATCTGAAATCCAGCCTAAAGACGTACATTTGCCAAACTGGATGTTTCATTCTCAAATTGATCTCGAGAATTAAAGTCTAGAAATGAGTTTACAGTTACACGTCCGTATAGCGGCGAACTTTTACGAGTTTTTCTGAATCTGAAACTGAATCGGAACTTTTGGATCTAATTTGAATCTAACGAGAACTAATGTTTAATATGTAAAAAAAAATCTTTGAAGAACTATTTTTATAATCGCGTAATTTTTCATAAACGACTAATCGATCTTATTATTTGCGATGTATAGATGTAAAAAAACTCTTAAAGAAATTGATAGGTACTTTTATCTTTAAATGTGTATAATTAGTACTTAATGTTTAAAATATATATTACAATTTGTTAAAATAACGCTTTATTTCATGTTTTTTTTTTATACATAGAAAAACTTTTTCTGTAATAAACTAAGCTCTGTTTTTTCTGCATTAAAAATTTTAAATAGTGGATTTATTGTTGTTAAATAAATATAAAAAATATTTTTGCGTAATATAACGCAAATAGCTGATCATACATGTATTTATTTCATTTTATAGTATATCCATATATCTTATTTAATACATCGCAATACGAGAAAAGTATTCGATTTTTACTTACTGAAAGGACCACGCGAATAAATTACTATGGAAATAAAGAAAGTGATGAAAGATAAAATATTTCGTCAGTATAAAGAACATAATTACTGAAAAGTCAAAGATTTTCAGAATCTTATCTTTTACACAAAGAATATAAATTAATCTAAAAAATTGAAACTATCAATAATGATCGTTCGGTATCTTTTAAAAATATTTATAAATCGATCTCTCTATTTTTTTCTTTATAAATTAAGCATTTCTTGTCTGTAAAGTTCAAATAATATAATCAACTCTACGCGCGTAATCAGATTGATTATTATAATAATATAATTAATATTTATTCTTCTTATTAAAATATATTTTCTTGTGTCGAGCTTAGATTGAGGCAATTTTGAGGAGTAATATTCCTGCAAGATATTTATCGGTAGCTTACTCGGTAATGATCAATGAAGAATGTATTTGCCTTAGGCATAGTCAAGATCACCGAAGACAAAAATATCAGTGTGATACCGATTACAATGGCTAAATATTTAATGATGAAAAACTATATTTTTTATTAAAGTCGCTGTGCGAGCAATATGTAACACCGCCGTGAAATGGCAAGCGGTGAAGTTAAACTTCTCGTATTTAAAAAATACTTACTCAGAATAGGATAAAAGGTGTAGCATTGCTCGCGTTCAGCAGAACTTATTTTGCAATTGTTGGAAGTTTTCTTCGTCCTGATTGGATTATACTTTTCTAGAGAAATAGTCCTATCTTAGCCAAGAAACTTTCAACAGTTGCAAAATAAATATTCCGCTGAATGCGGTTATTATAAGAATTTTCATCATAATTTTAAAGAAAGATTTCTCGAAGGCGAATATCCACCACAGTTTCATGATGAAAATAAATGAGATATGTATTTCGATAGTTACGATTTCTGTATAAAAATTAATTTGGAGATACGGCATTCCTAAAAATGTATACAGCCTCTAAATGTGTTAGTATGGCACTTAAAATATTAGAAGCATTAAAACTTGCGTCTATCTAGTGAAATTATGTATGAGTTAGCTCGTCGCAACGCGTTCTATCATTAAAGTGTCTGTCACAGCTAAATTTTTATAACCCTTACATATAACGTCTACAGCTAATTAAAATTGACTACATTGCTAAAGTTTTAGGTACCGTAAACCGGGGTTACTTTACCATCAGGGTTTAATTTTACCAAACCCGGTTAAAAAAGTTTCTATCAACCTCAACCTAATGATTTTCAAATAAGGAATAATACCCGATCACAATTTTCTGTTAATCTATGGTCGTTTATGGCACTATTGGTTGCTTTTTCATCTTCTGATAACATTTAAACAGTCGGGTAAAGTTGGCAAAGTAATCCCAGTTTATGAATAGTTTATTCATATGTTACATCTGAAATTTAACTTACACATTAACGGACACAGATTCTTGCTGCTGTAACTAATCTTTGTTTTATGTCCGTGTGTTCTTACCAAAAAACAGCTACGCAAGTCCAGTCACTGTCGTCTTCATTGAGAAAGTTTCTTTATAGTCTCGAAATGAATATAAAGCGACAGTAGTGAGAAGAAAGGAACTCCTGCGAGACTCTATGGGGACGGATCGGACAAGCGGGAATCGGTTGTCGCAGGAATTCATTGAGTTCCCGAGTCCACGAGGACACGATAGAGAGAAAACGAAGGAGAACGGCTAAGAAGGGAGCTTGCGTTTTCTCGTATTTTATGGATGTTTCATCCCGGGAATCGATTTCATTCGGCGTGGCAAGTCTACGCGAGTACATCGAGTAGTTGGTATTCCGGCATAAAGACGGGTAACTTTTCGAAGTGTGGAATTTCGTAGTTCTTTATTCCATTGCCGGCAAAGTTTCGCTCGTCGTCGAGTGTTTACGAAGGACTCGCGTTGAATCTCCACTGATAGATCGTGATTTCTCAACTGTAAGTCACCGACCAAGTCGGCCGACTATGGAGTAATTTTTCATGTCTTCGCGGATTCGAGCAGAATTCAATCAGTCGGCACATCCGGTGTAACTTTTGTATGACGTTGCGTCGCGTGATGTACTTTAAAATAGAATTGTAACGGACGTATACCGAGTTATTTGATTAGAATATCGGAATGATCGCAAAATGATATGGAAATATGGTCACCGCGCATACATATCGCAAAATCGACTGCATCGCGGCGCGTCGTTAATCATTATTAATGTAACGGGTTCATAGTAAGCGGATTTGTCCTGAGTTATTCAGTCGAAATATTGAAATAATCACGACAATATTGAAATTGAATGAAGGATAGCTATATTGCGCGAATTGCAATCGTGACGTGACGTTAATTAATGCCGATGAAATAATAATCTATCTCTGCAAAGCTTATTTTAAAATATTTATACGTAGGGTGGCTAGAATAGATCAGATATCATTTAAATAAGTTATATATGTATACATATATATTAGATATTAATTACTGCTAACACAATAAATAAGATTACTTAATTTATAATCACCTAATTTTATAAACGCTACACGGAGAGAATTTTTTCTTAGAATTTACCCTGAAAATATGACAATCGTGGGACAACATTGTATTTCGAAGAATTTTGATATAAATCTCTCTCA
>NW_017297166.1:940219-941104 GCF_001594075.2 Trachymyrmex cornetzi | reverse complement strand
ACTGAAGTGCATGGTAAAAATCTTTAAAATATTGTATTGTACCACAATCACCATATTTTCAGGGTAAATTTTAAAAGAAAATTCTCTCCGTGTATAAATATATTAAAATTATGATAAATAAATTTAATATGTTTAACAATATAGTGATTTCTATTGAGAAATTCTTCAAAAATTTTATTAAACATATATTTATACTATGTATTTTGTATTCTTCTTAAAATATTGTATATATTTTTGTACCAAATATATGTATAGTATTCTAAGAAATTTGTTTATTTGGGAAAAGTATACGCAGTATATTTTAAATAAAATTAATAAAAAGATAATTATGCATATTAATATCGCTCTCTCAAGCGCGACTTTACAGATTTTAATGACCTTGACATACATACATTATATATAAGATCATGACCCTGACGTCCAACAGGTTTTGACCGTCGCTCGTTATTCATTAAAAGGTATTAATAAAATAAGTCATATAAATAGAACATAATATTTGTAATTTTGTAACGACTTTCCACGAAAAACAAGGTTTACACCATATGTCAAGGTCACTGAAATCTGTGAGGCCTTGGTACGCATAATTACCAATCAAAATAAACTAAATCTATTAATTATATTATACATATAAGAGTAAAAATATATATTCTAAATCGTTATACATACTAAAAGAATTCTTAACATAAACAAAATCTTTAAATAATCTTCAATTTTACTTTTATATTTTATCTGTATATTAAATAGTACATATTATTTTAATTTTTCTCTTTAATTGAAAAATTTTAAAGACAGAGTGAGACAGATAAGTGTAGATAGATATCACCATATTTATTCTATAGAATATCATCTTCTGAAGCGCTGAGAGAGAGAGAGAGAGAGAGAGAG
>NW_017297166.1:908359-940199 GCF_001594075.2 Trachymyrmex cornetzi | reverse complement strand
AATTTTACATCCTATTTCATTTAATCCCGTAACATCTAAGTTATTTAATCAAACTATATATAGTTACAATACTATTGAAGTTCAAAATGACGCACATCTCGCGAAACTGCAATTGCAACGCGTCGTTAATTAATATTAATGTAATAGTGATTTACGCGCGGTTCGTTTGGCAACATACGCGACGTACGTACACACACACATAGCATGACAATTAGGGTGACTTTGTTACATTACTACGCACGTAATATGGCTCCGTGCTCATGGTACTTACCTAGGATGACTAATCCGCACTCGGAGTAGCTGCTGCTGGTCGTATATCGATGGCTTATGTCATTGTAAATTCCATATCCGTCGGGGCGGATCCACCGGCAGTAATGAACTGTTCTGTCCAGCATACGCGGAAGGATGTGGCAAGACAGAACAGGATCGTTTCGAGGGCTGACAGCTATTTCCGTCTGTTCGGCCACTGGTAGGTTTCTGAAAAGCCGTTTATACCGCGCGTCTCATTGGAAGGAAATGTCTAATAATGTGTCGACGACGTGTAATTTCGCTTCTCTCTCGCGAATCGGAAACACAAAGTGGATAAGCAAAGCGGATAAAGGAAATGCTTTTTATCAGTTTCTATACTGTTTATCGTCGATTATATTTGTGTACGCAGATTATCTGTTTCTCTGCAAAGGACTATCGCAAAGACATCGGAATAATAAATATCACAATTTTAAACATTTCTATTTAAATATTTAATTATCCAGATAGCATCATATCCAAAATTGGAATATAAGACGTTCTAAAGGTGCCATTAAAATGTTTTTAGACGTCGTATCATAAGATATTTTAAAGACGTTTTTGAGATATCTTATATGTCTCGATTTTGACAGGTATGCTGTCTGAGTAAATATGATATTTCTTTCAGTCACTTGTCTTTTCTCTTATCGTCTAGAAAATAGACATGTAATATACATTCTTTAAAGATAAATCATATACGATTTATCTGTGTCTTTCAGATATAAATAAAATTTATATATTATATCATTATATAATATCTTCGTAAAACAAATTTTGTTACATTTCTATTTTGTATGAAAATGATAAAAGAAAGTAAAATAATATTTATATTTTCCGAGATAATTTTCACTGACAATTAAATATTCTGACAGTGAAGTTTATATAGTGTCTGATAAAATTATAAGAAAATTAAAATTTTTAACTTAATAATTATATTAATCTTGGTTATGATAATTTTAATGACTATTTTAATCTCTTAAAATCATGTTTTCATGAAATAATAAGCTCTTTCTTGTTTGTAAACATAAAAAGGCCCAAATGCATTGCGATGAGATTCATAATGCATAAAGGATGTTCACGGATCGTAAAATGCGCGGTATAAATGTATATATTATTAACACAACTTCGTTAATTGTCCCCGCTACGCCAACTATATATATATGTATATATATGTATATATATATATATATATATATAAGTATAAGCAGACATTAGCACTTTTTAAGTAACCGTTGCATTAGAGCCTGTCAAGCGTTGCGCGTTTGCAGGCTATCCCAGCAAATAACTTAGTTATCTCTTCATCTCGAGATTACTTAGTTAATTAGTTTCGCGATTATACGTTGGCTCATGAAAGAAGCGCTATTAAGCTCACTGCTGGTAACGACGTCGACGATATATTCTAGAATTCCATTTCTTTTTTTCTAGCTCGAGGGAATTAATTCTCTGGATATATAAATAATTCTGTATTGCAAATATTGCGATCGTGTTTAAAAAATACTTACGTACTTTTGTTATCCAAAGATTAAAAACAGTTTAAAATCTAAAATTTAAAATTAGATTAGAGAATCTAAATCAAAAAGATGAAAAAATAAATAAAGCGATAAAACATGAAGCTCGAATTAGAGAATAGATAGTTGAAAGATAAAAAAAGAATAAATGAAAATAAATGAATAATTAAGTCGATCACTTGCACTACCAGTCGATATTATACATAAAATTATTTAATGAGAAAAACATAATATAAATATGCTGGTCAACAAAATATTAAATGGTAATGTTACTACATTTTTAGTGAAATGTGTATTAGATATTTTACCAATCAAAGTGTTTATATTGTTCTTTTGCATTTAAATGTATTCATGTATGATACTTTTTACAGCATAGGAATAGAGTCAGTACGTGTCTGCCAAACTCGCAGCATAATTCCATTGAATAACGAGCGTTTCCCAACCTGTTACTGTGACCAATGCAACCGCGCTTATCTCACCAGCGTCAGCCACCCCCATTGAACACATCCACTGTCCATTATCGGAATCCACAGCTGCCGAAATCTCCGCTCCGCATTTGCCGAATGCAAGTCCGTTGCATTGGCAGTGCAGAACAAACGGTGGTTTCTGTATTTCGCGCTATGGAATAAGAAGTTTCGTTTGAATTTTGAAACTGGCAATACTTTAGTACGAAATCGGAGGTACATTTCATCTAACAAACAATGACAATTATATTTATATATAGTTGTCATTGTTGTATATATTCCACACAACGGTTTCATAAAAAAATCTATTAAAGGACAAACAAAGACATAAATTATCATAGAAGACCAAATAACCATCAGTAATTAGTTTCATATCACAATAATATAAATTATAAAATTCGACAATTTTTTATATGACAACAAAAATGAATTATCTGTAACTCGTAATTAGTATATGACAACGAATTATATGTAACTTGTAATTATACGTTTTATTCATATGACAACGAATTATCATTTATTATACAACATGGCGTAATAAAGGCCGAAATGTTTATGAATTTATATTTTAACGTACGATTTTAGAAATATATGACATTCGCTAAGAACACCCTGTGCATGGCTGCTCCTTTTATTTATTGTTTATATAATTGTCTCGCCTAGATTGCTTGTAAAGTAGAAAATCTCCAAACAATAAATAACATTAGTACATAAAATAGTGTGTCTTATTTATAATTAATAGAGTCTATACTTAAATTTTCTGGATGCATATCTATTGCCATTATGTATATAAAATTAAACTTTTTTAACGTAGCGAAATATTCTAATTTGTTAAACTTAAAAGTTTAAATATATAAAAATTGAGATAATTTCTAGTAATAAAAATGCTGTAAATAAATAAATCCTCTGATGCGTGATTATTGTGCAAGGTAAAAGAATTATTTCCTACACTGCTTACATTACGAGTCTCGTTTTAGGTATATGTTTTATGTCTACATTTAGGTGAATTTACCGTAAACGGGTCGCCACGCTTTACATGTACATCGTTTACGTGCTCATCGTTCGCTTTGGTTTTAACAGCTCCGTTTTTAATCCTGATATTTTTGCGAGAATCAGGATAGTTTACGTGAAACACAGATCCGTACGAACATTAATCGGTAATTAGCATCATAATTACATATTCCAATTAATGGCACATGACACTGTTATTGATTTAATTCCCGATTATTTCTTCTTCAGATACATTATGTAAACTAAAACTTTTATAAACAATTAATAATTACATTTATAAACTTGAATACGAATTTGTGGATTTGTGAAATGCGATAAAAATCATGTTCAAGATATTCAATTTAATATGAAAAGGTTTATTTAAGATTTATAAAATATACTTCACGTTGAAATTAGTTTTTATTGGAAATAAAAATATTCTTGCGCGAGTAAGTTTTATTGAAAGTTTCAATTTTGAATTTTTTATTCAATGGGTTTCAACATTCCGTATATATTATAATGAGCGAGTCATACATTTTCATGCATAACGATAACACTTTTTACTTGATACCCCGGTTCGACTTCCGGTCAAGGTAATATTTTCCGCAATAAGTTTCTTTCTTTCTAATTTAATTTAAGATTATTAATATTTTAAATGAATTACGTTGAAAGTCCGAGTAGTAACGGCGCGCAATCATATTTCTGAAATACTCACATAAACAGTTTTGTTTTAAGTTTTGTATTAAGACGCGAATAATTTACTATTATTAATTATATTAGTTATTAATCAGCATTCTTAATAAAGCTTTTTATATATAAATACTTTGTGTCAAATTTTACGTATTTCATCTTACATTTACTTTTATAATATTTTTAATTTATTTTTCAATTACGTCTTCGGTGTATTAAATATAAGTTACGAATATGTATGTATTAAATAAAATGTATTAAATTCGATGTATTGCATATAAGTTACGAATATATGTGTATTAAATAAAATGATTACAAATTTTCTAAATCTAAATAAATAATTTTTAAAATTTTCACTTGATAGTTACATATTAATATATATTTTTAAACATACATAGTTTAATTTTATAACAAAATCAATAAGTTTTAATAATTAATAATAAATAAAAAAAATCACATATGTGAGTTTTTTATAATAAGTTTTATATATTTATAATCCCCGGTGAGCCAGTATATACTGCACCATTCATCAAAATAAATACAGCAATTTCAAAAAGCTATAAATTTCTATTGAAGGCATTATTGTTGATAATTTCATATCGGTTATAATTCTATAATACTAAAATTAATTAATTTGTATAAAATACTAATTGTAAATGTAGTGGTAAAATGGGGTTATTAGATTTTACACGATCTATTATGCCTATAGTTTCGCATTTAACAAGCGTACTTTTTCTTTGACGAGACCGCGTGATCTAATTAGTTTAATATAATACAAATCACACAAATCTTGTTATCATTAATGAATAGTTGCTGGATATATTGTAAATTTGTAGATTATTATAATTAGACATCGGATTCTTATGCAATTTTATATTTTTTTAGAAAGCAAATTGGAAAGTAACATCAAAATAGAAATTTGTCTTATTAAAAAAACATTCTAAAAATGCATATTTATTTGTTCATATTGTGTATATTTGCATATTTTGTACATGTCTGCAAAAATATCTGCATAAAAATGATCCGATGCCTAGTTATAATCGTAGACATAATAAAATGTTGTATATAAAATCTACATTATATTTTTCTATAATTTTTACGTAACATCAGTTCGCCAGATCTTCATTTCAGATAATGTTAATATTAAAAATTAGGTAGGCATTGGAATTAATATTTAACTTAATTTAAAACTATGTAAGCGTAAATAATATAATTAAATTCCGCATAATAAAATTCCGATTTATTCTTGTAATTATTATTAAAACGTATTTTTAATTTTTTACATATTTAATTGTATATTAATTCTAAAGATTTGAAATATATAAAAACAAGAAGTTGGATCAAGAAGAGTTAAAAATGCGATCCATTTTTTAATAGGGTAATATTAAAATATTATTAATATTGTTATACATTGACATTAATGTAAAATTGTAGCCAGTGTTTAAATACATATTTAATAAAGTATCGTTCTTGTCTCATCGTTATTATTATTTAAATTATATATAATCTAAACTCAAGAATATTATTATTGATTAGTATCACACATATCTTGCATGATTAAGAAACATTATTAACAGTGTATCTATTGTACTGCGCGTTCCAATAATTTGATCAGATTTTGCTTAGCGATAGCAATGGTCAAGTTCCTAATGCATGTTAATTATACCTGCACCATTGGGATTCAGTTATCATGATCGTAATCATAGCACGCGTGTTATAGGAGTTTCCACGGCTTGTAAACGAACATGTAAGTAATATTAAAAGTATTTATTCAGAAAAGAAAATAGACAGAGAGAGAGAGAGAGAGAGAGAGAGAGAAAGAGAGAGAGAGAGAGGAAAGGAAAAGGCAAGAAGGGGGAGAGAGAAACAAGGGAAAGAGGGAGTAAGAGGAACAGTAAATTAAAATCCTCTCTCATATTTCAATTATATTAAATTAATTCTTAATCTAGATTAATGCTAATCCTTTTTAAAATTTATTGATTGAATTTTACGTCACAGTATTATAAATTATTATTATATTAAAATTTGTCTTCTATTACAATCGTAGGATGAATCGCTTTTTCTTCCTTCCCTATTCCAATTCATTTCTTTTGCGAAGTTTCTCTCTTGAATTAACGAGAAAGTAGCGTGCAACCTTACGTTATAAGTATACTTTCTCTCTCTTTTTTCCTAACATTTGTTACATCGTATTTAACGATAGCTACGTGTTCCTTGAAACAGCGATAGCTCGCGTTCAGCTTTGGCTATCTCGTTAGGCGTCTATTATAGCAAGTTGGCGTGAGTTGGTACAACTTCGGACCGGAACCTCCTGTAAACCCCCGGCGAGGGGTGCATTCTCGTTAGCGACATCGAAGATTATTCGATGTATTCAGGGCCCGGCGGGTTCCGCACGTTCCACGCAAACCCGGCTTTTCAGTTAAAAGCTGAACGCTAGGCGCTCTTTTTGAGAGCAAGCATTTCGGTGGGAAACGTCTGAACGCCGATTGCAATGTAGCCCGGAGCCTGATCGTTACTTTTATTTTTACGCCGCTATTTTGCGACAGTTTATCGCTACGAACCTTCGCTCGTCCACGCAACCGCCGGTGCACCAAATTTGGGAAAATTTAAAGGAAAAACGAACGATATATCACGAAAATAATCATGCCTCAATTTCCAGCCGTTTTTCTTTGAAATTTATTTTACAGAACGCGATACGAAATAAAAAACAATTAAAAAATTATGTAAATTATTAATTATATATATTGTATTAAACATCACAGATTTAATTTTCCCTTTTTTTTTTGAGATTTACAATTGCTTGGAACGACATATTGGTAATCAATAACTGTATACCTACTGATCCAAAATAGAATCAGTAAACAAATGAATTACTTAATAACATTCGCCGCACTATATTCCCCAATTTATTGTTCAGTTACACATTGTAGTTATTTTCCATTCCATTGTTTACAGCTTCCAAATTGGTCTCCAATATATGTATAAAATAAGTAAGTTGTGTTATTGCAGCACACGCAATTTTAGTTTCTCTACTAAACTCGTCGCGTCAATCCTTTTAGCAGATTTAAACCATTTCTCGTCACATCGCGGGGGGAGGGGGGGGGGACAATTGTTCGAGCTTTGATAGCGATTTTCGACATGCTATTTCGAAACTCGTCCATTTCGACGGAAAACGTTTGCCATTAGCGCTCTCATAGCAGTGGCATTTTGATCGTTACTTTGTTTCCTGAATGTGCGTGGATAACCATATATGTATGCGTGTGTGTATATGTGAATGTTATGGCAGCGTCGACCGATTTTATCAAACCGTCGCGATAGAAGCGGAATCGACATACAGGGAGAGTCTCGCCGTAATCGCGAACGATGATCGAATCTGCTAACCGTAATGTACGCTCTCGATTTCGATCTTGCTCTTTTACTGCAAGCTGGACGCAGCTTAACTCGCCAACGATAAGATATAAGCCGATATACTTACGTACAATGTTCGCTACCTGAGTCGCAGACCAATAGTTAGATAATGGTTAGATTCTAGAAAGCGATTTTATTGTGAAAACCAAAGAATTGTAAAGTGTGTTATAAAATTTCCTCTTTCGATCTCAAGTTAAATG
The DNA here is from genome assembly GCF_001594075.2 of Trachymyrmex cornetzi. Classification (NCBI taxonomy): domain Eukaryota; kingdom Metazoa; phylum Arthropoda; class Insecta; order Hymenoptera; family Formicidae; genus Trachymyrmex; species Trachymyrmex cornetzi. Next base: position 932,657 of record NW_017297166.1, on the reverse strand, counting down.
TACTAAACATAATATAATGTTTTATGTTTTGTTTTTAATTAATTCAATTAATTTAATTTGTCAGATAATTTAAGTTGCTTTCTTTAATTTACTTTGTATATATTTATTTTAATTTAAATCTTTTAATTTAAATAGACAAATTAAATACATAGAAGTGAAAAAATTTTTTTTATTCTCATTTCTCGCTTTTAGCTCTAATTCTTTCATATTTATTCGGATTTTATTTAGCTTTTAAATATTGTATCGATGTTTAATATAATGACCGTAATGGATTAATGTTCAATAAAATGTGATAAAAAGATATTGACTAATCAAATAATTGTCATCGATGAAAAAGTAAATGTACATATCATTATGTACATTTATCACACTATATTATAATATGTTTATATCAAATAAAAAATTCTTCGTTTATATGGATTAGTCATTTCAAAAGATATTTTTTAAATATAAATGAATGAAAAATGCATTCAATCAAGGCGGATCTTTGTTTCAATTAGTTTTTGTAAATTTATACAATTTCCAGTTCAAGCAAACCGTTATATGTATATAAAAATACATAGAGATTACTGAGATTATGTATTTTATGTATAGAGAATTCTTTATTTATGATTAATGAATAGTGATGAATCTGATAAACATTAAAAGACCGTTTTTTATGATAGATAAATTTCATAAAATATTCCATAAAATAAGAATTAAATATTGATTTTATTGATGCATTTTTGTAATTCTTCGTAATTTAATTCTAGAAAAAGTATGGCATATACATTTTTTGAAAATCCTTTTTCCACATTGAAAGATCGCATAGAGAACTTTAGAAATCATAATTAGATTATGCGATTAAAGCGTGCATAAAAATTTGAACTCACTACATTTGAATTTTTTCTTTCTAACTAATGATATGAACACTAAACGACATGCAGTGTAGCATGTAATTGACAATTGCATCAAGTCCCCAAGAGCCTGAAAGTAGCATTCACTTTCATTCGGACATTGCCTGAAAAGTTTAAAGCTTTTTTGTTAGTTAATTTCCTGTTTTTATCTAAATTTTGAGTATAACTAATAAAAATAAACTCAATTATATTAAATGTATTAATATCGGGAAATAATATTAAGAAATATATTATTTTAGACTAAGATATTTATAAAATTTTATATAATATTCGTTATATTTAAAAAATTGTTTTATATAATATGTAATAGCAAAAATAAAATACAAAAATTAAAAAAAAATAAAAAATTTAAAAACATAATATATAAAAATAAATGTTAAAATTTAAATAAAAATAAATAAACTTTTTATATCAATAAATTATTGTAAACATCAAAGCTCTAAATACATAAACATTACCTATTAAAAATTAAAATGTTTCGTAACGACATAAAAAAAATTTAATTGTAGATATTAAATTTCATTTATTCTCTAATTTCAAATGTTAATAATAAAAATTGATAAAAAAATTTGACTAATCAAATTAAAAAGTAAACGCGCAGTTAACATCAATGATAAGAGATAATATTAATATTTGGCTTACGCTAATTTCAGTTGTCTCATTGTAATGGTTTTTAACAGTTTCAAAGTTTTCATAATTTTCTTAAAATAATATTTTCAAGCTTTAGATTTTACTTCCGAATTTTAACAATGTTTTAGAATTTTAAATAGAAATTTTAATATTTATCTCGCACACTATTCATTTGTTCTATGTCTTTTCTCTCTTATGCTTTTATTAGCATACCTTATCAGATCTTATATTACATACTGTATAAGAATCATATAATTTTCGATAACTACAAATATGATATATAATATGCATGTATATATATAGTACATGTATAATTCACATTGAATTATTTAAGCATCAAAGATCTGGCTTCGACCGTTATAGACATTTAATTTATAATTCTTATTAGCTGTGTTCTCAGATGTATGGTCTAAAATAAGGTTCTCATTAATTTTCAATGTGTTCTATATATACGTAGTCTCCATCGATGTATTTCGAAGATACAGTTCTCTCCTGGAATACACATAGATCATGTATTCGCAACACATACAGGTTTTTGTATTGACAATTGTTACTCCATTCTCTTTCTTTTTCGATATAACAAATAGATTATAGACGCAGAACCGATAAAACCGATCGCGTATGACGTTGCCCGCGGCGACCAATTCCACGAAACTTTCTCGTATTTGTAACATCCAGACGAAAACAAAATCAGATTCGACGGCGATGAAGCGTAAGGATTTACCTAGTAAATGTACAGCTTGTAGAATACATCTGGATTAATATCGCTGTGTAAATCAACGTTATCTCCATTTTCTTTAAAATCCTATCTCACAGTAAGTCTCACATGTCGTCACTTTCCACCACTGCATATCATTAGCTTTGTTAATGCAAAGCGAGCACATTTTCTTATCAATGCGGCATTCTACGTTCCCTCTAATTTAATGATATCCAGGCACGTACTGTAATTCTTCGCCCCGATTAGTCTCGAGGGTGCACCTTAATGCGTTTCCTAACCGATTCCGCCTTCAGCGTCATCATTGAAACCCAGCGTGGAGGTCGCGATACTCTCTGCTAGTATATCATATCGATATATTCCGATTAGCACGTCGCCCGCAGCGGTGCGCGACGAGATTCACCCGGGCACTCCTCTCGTCGATCACCGCGGTTGAAAACCGGGAACGGTTTCGGCGGAAACGGATCCGATCTCGCTTTTTGCTCGTCGAGGAAAAACGCGACGCTCGATAAATTCCGAAACAAACGAAAGGTAGGATGCAGGCTTTTGCACGGGGAGAATTGCCGCGCACGGGGATGGGGAGATCGCACGAGCGAGAAAAGGAGAGAGTGAAAGGGAAGAGAGACGGAATTGCCGAGGGTGGCCGCGGCCCTACAGGGAAAGGGTGGAACCGCGGAAGAACCATAAATCTAACGATTTACCCCGTTACGCCGCGGACGTGGCGCCCGATCAGAAGAAGTACGAAAACGATCAAGTGCGTCACGCTGTCCAAATAAGCGACGACTTTGGGTTGCGGATCGATGGAATGATATCTATTATATGTAGCTAGCATAATAATGTATATCAAGATCGAATATAGATATGTGTAATAAACGTTTAAAGTTTTAACATTCTGATAAATTGATATAAAATATAAATTTTATTTACAAAACTTAACGTTACATTGTATTACATTACATGTTTCGGCATCATAATTGTGCCATCATCAGATTATAAATTTGCAGAACAAAAACGCAGTGAAAAAGTCAGGTGTATTTTGAATAGTCATTAAACGGTATAAAAGATGCATTGAGAAATATTCTTATAAATATATGTAGTCCATATCTTATGTGACTCCGATGTAACAACCATAGATGGAGGGTGAAAACGAAATTGCTCGCAATCGGTTGAACGACCGGTTGGTAGAGATTTTCACGATTATCTAAAGTTGTAAAATCTTTTAGGTACAGATTTACAAGCAATTTCATTGCTATATTATAGAACTCACCGTTGTGGTCTTACATTCTTTCAACGTATGATGTAGACAAGATGCATGTCAAGTTGCTTTGTACCAGTTATTATGAGGTCAATAAATATATGTGCAATTACTAAAACTATTAGTCAACAAGTTAAAGATTAAAATTGTATAAATAAAAATTGTACCAAAAATTTAAAGATGTATAAATATATAAAAAATTACTAATTAGAATGTTAAAAATTAAGATTTATAAATTCATATAATGTGACTGCTGTGACAGTCGGATACTGACTGATATGTTACAACGTATAAAACATGATCTTAGCGTTGCAAAGTCATAATTTGTTTATTATCGGTATATGCGCTTCGTGAAGTCCCTCCGTATCTGTTTGTAAATTGAGGCTGTTTTTCTGTTTTTTAATATTTAATTTCCGAGATTAGACGCGCGTTTGTTATAATAACGTATAATATCCAAAGGGAGTTGAAACGTTCAATTTAAAATACAGAAGATATCACATCTTTCGGAATAATTTCTATTCTTTAAAACTTGCACTTATTTATCCGCGTTGACTCTCTCATTAGGATTGTTTTTATTATTTTCTATATTTAAAAAATTGAGAGTCTATGTAATTATAAAAAATTGCATAATCTGTAATTTCAAACAATCTTAATATGTTCTAAATTTATTGTATTTTACAATTTTTCTTTCGTTTCTATCGTTTTATTGTTTAATTTATATTTTTTCTTTTTATTTTATCTCATTCAGATCATAATACATATTTTTCCTATCAATTTCCGGAATGATAAGATTATTCGCTATATAAAAGAATACAAATCAATGTCTGTTAAGCCTATTCTACAATATGCTCTTTGTTTCCTATTTCTTGCTTTTTACCTCTTGCTTTTTCCCCCTTTACGACCGTTTTAATAACAATTGTATTTCTTGCTACTGTTTCCTATTTTTTCCGAAGTTTGTTAACTTAATTTTATCTCGAGTGATAGAAAATAAAAAATCAGATAATAAGCAAAAAGACAAGATGTAAAAAAATAGCAAAAAAACAAGAAAAAGGAAACAAAAAATACATTGTAGAATAGGTTTTTTTATTTAATCTGACGGAGTTAATCGCACTTGTTTACGTATTGTAAAAAAATGTGACCTTATTTAGCAAATAAACATAATAAAAGTGCAAAATTTAATCAGAAATTCCGTAATACCCGAATTATTATATATCGTGAAACGAAGAGACGAGTAATTGATGCGAGCTAGTAAACAAATTATCTGCCATCTTTCATGCTAATAAATTTATGTACCAAATGTTATCTCGGGATGTATTGATATTGTTCAATGTTACGGAAAGAAATATCTTGGTTTGAATTTCCTAAGTTACGTCGATATAAACATCGATTTATCGTCGTGGTTCTCAATTCATATATTCTTATGCAACATCAGCTTACTAGCCGAAAATCGGGACTCATATTACATAAATTATAACGATAATATTGAACTATCAGTTTAATCTTCTGCATAGAAAATATTGTTTAGGTAAACATCTCTTCCATACCGTCAATGTCATTCACTTTATGATTCTTTTTACGCAACAATAATAATAATCTATAATATATAATAAAATTGTACGAAAGTTGTTATATAAAATTATATAACAAAAATTATTTTAAAACAAATAAATTATATGTGTTATTCCTATTTTTCTCTTGTAAAATATATCTCTTTAAACGTAATTTAATTTTGAGAATTAAAATCTTTTATTCGGTTGTTATAAATTTTAAATATGTCTTATAAGGCATATATATATATATATATATATATATACTCTTTTGCTATGAATTTGATATATTATCGGATGCTTAGGAAGCTTAATATAGTATAAAAAGTAATTTAAGAAGAGAACGCCTGTTCGCATAAACGCCACTTTAAATTTCAACGTTTCTACGATTTATCATAGAAATGATCCACTTAGTTTACAACGAATTACAGTAGTTTATAGTCGCATCCGCTGGATTTGGCGTAACTAAAAGCGTACCAGTAAATTTTGGTAAGAGATGAAGAGTCTCATTCTTGAATCCCTGAATTAAATGAACGATAATAAATATAAGTACCTAGAAGTACCTCGATTTATTTCTTCAAACTGATTGTGAATTCGTGATTATATATATATTGAGAGTTACGTATACGGTTTATGAAAAGAAATAAATTCTTAGTATAGTTTTATAAAATTAATTAAATTTTTTTATTCTCACATAAAATTGTGTGTAAACTACATATATACATTCATTTATGAAAAAAAGTTAGTAAAAAAATGTATTAATTTATAAATTCGTCTACTTATATTCTTTCTATATTTGTAAGATAGACACATTAGAATCTACGAATAGCTTCGTTGCTAGATGCATACGATACTATAAATATGGAAAGCATTTCTAAGTGTAAAACTGACCTTTCATATGCAGCACGCTGCGGTAGCAATTCGTTGCTATTGGTTAAAAATTTTACGTGAGATGACACAAAATACATTCTACCGCATCTCATTGAAGTTCAACCGAACGAACAACGAGCAGCAAAGAATTCGAAGTCGAGAAAGTCTGCAATATTCGCAAAAAATGTGAAAATTGAGTACATTTACAATGAGTACGTACAATGAGTACATTTTTATTAAGATTTGAAGTGATGGGGGATATTCTAAATTCTAAATAATTTATACCTAAAATAATAGTTGTCCAAATTATAAACTACACTAACAGTTGCCATATAATCACAAATTTTTATCTTCTTAAGTTTTCCATATTAATTTTCGAGCTGAGCCAATAAAAGATATATATCTGAGGTTAAACTTTAATACATATGTTATTGTCGATATTCCTTTTCATGCGCAGCAAATACAGATGAAGCAATTATGCAAAATTTGCATCACGTGACATTTTTGCTGCCACAGCGTGCTGCGCATGAAAAGGCACCTTAAGATTTTATTACAGTAAGCTATCGAAATTACATTAACATCTAACATCATCGATCGTATAACACGGCTGTATACGGTTACATATATCTGCACCTATCGAGATTCGCCTCTTCGACTTGTGCGAAGGAACGAAAACGACCGGATTACGTTTTGTTCACGAGAGGGTGACAGTCCTTCGCAATGCGCGACGGTTCCGAAAGGACTTCGCGGCCCCGCGAAGTCGGAAAAGCCCATTTCGATAGTCCCTTGTGCCATCAGGCAATCCCATTTGAGATTAGACGCAGGCGTGAATTGTGTTACCGCGGAGTTTGAGCGGATCAAAGGCAAATTCCCGGTTGGGATGCATACGTACGTAATTGATATGCCTGATGGGGGTTTCCAAGTCGGATAGTCAATTACCATAATCTCGTTGCGGGAAGTGAGACGAACGATAGAAGCAGGGAGTGGGTACGACAGAGCGAGAGAGATAGAGTGATATAGAGAGAACGAGATGAAGAGAGAGAGGAGAGAGAAACAAAGTGAGAGAGAGAGAGAGAGGGAGGGGGAAGGACAGGCGAAAGGACCGTTATGGTGTGGTCGCACCGTTTCCGAGCATCACGATTGTATACACGGGGGATGACGGCAATTCGATTTCGCTCGAAACGAAAGAAGAATCCCCCAGCTTCATATGTATACTCTGGTCCCGGCGCTTATTAGATTCCGCTGACAGAATATCCCGCATGTGGCATATCCTGCCTGTACCGCGTTTCTCTTTCAATTAGCCGCCAGGTACTCGCGGCGTTAATCTTGCTTGGTGATTGCGTGCCACGGCTACTCGCCAAGTGAACAGGCTCATCACACCCTGAATTTTCTACGACTGAAGAAATGTTTCACAGAGCCACGACGCTCGAACGAAGCAATCCGCACGTTCGGACGGAATTGCTTAGCCTTCGGCGAAGTAAGTTATCGATTACTTGACTTGGAAATGTGGACTTGTAAATGCGCAGATGCTGTGATTATTTTAATACGATGCAGAATTCCTGAATTATGTAATCAAATGCCATGGGAACGTCGATATTTTTTAAGAATATGTTTCTGAGTTCGGTCCTAGGAAAACTTTTGTGATAAAGGAGCCAATATTATACGGAAAATTTCCTAATTATATGGAAAATTGAGTCCCTGTACGTTCTATTAGTTTTCACAAATAATATAGTTTAATGTAGTATAATGTATTGGACGAAAGGTATCATAGGAGGTTCAATAATGGTTAGTTCTTGAACTGTGTCATCAAAGGTGCCATGTGAGCACAAGTTTACACTGTTGATACACCGCAGCTCGAAAACTGTCCACTATTGAGCCTTGTTATCCGTAACACCTTTTGTTCACCACACTATAAACTACATTACACGTGAAAACTCGTTTCACCGGGATCCAATTCTTCATGTAATTAGCGCGAGGTCTTTTCCAGTTTATGCGTTATTAAGAAATCACGTTAGAATATGCGATAATTCTATTCGCTAATGAAACAAATTAAACCAATTTTGATTCAGGCAAAATATTATAAATAAACTGTATTTATAATGTAATAAACTACATTTATAAATAAACTATATTTATAAAACTAACATTATAAAAAAATTATATTTACGTACGAAAAATAACGATCGTCGTCTGGTTATTTTATGATCGAGTGCACTGTATTTTATAGCGCACTTCCTATACTATAACTCTCCAAACATGCGTTTGTTTCCGTCGTTCTATAAATAATCGTTGTCACCGATAGCCAACGTTGATTTACGACTAAATTGCCCGGTATTTTCTACATGGCTATTTTTTATAATCATAGAGAAAAAAAACAGAGAGGATCACGAATCACGCTGCGTTACTATCGAAAGATCGAAAAATCATCTTTATATTCCTTTCAAGAATAATCACATGTTACTCTTTAAATAAAATATGCATATTTACAGTGACATCCCTATCTAATAAAATAGATATTTGCAGAATAAAAAATGAATAAAAATAAACAGAGTTTTTATAAAAACTTAGCTACAATTAAAGTAAAAATATATAATGTTTATTCAATAGAAAAAAATTATTTTTCCAAAGATTAATTAATTTCATTATTTATACACGACTTTTACTTAATAATAGCAACTTCTAAATACGATGACTTGTATCTTACATAAATTTCTTTAGTTTTAACTTATATCCATTTTAGCTATCCGCTAACCACCGTTAAACCCTTAATTTAACATCCGTTAATCAGAATTAAAGGAAGCTTAATGAAATTGCCCGTTAACAGCTTAAAAGCATAAATTATTTTTAATCTCGTTCACTGATCATCATTCAATCCGTTCTATATTACGTTAATTGAAATATAATTCCGGCAAAAGTGGCAAGTTAATGGACGATGCGCTTGAAAAAAAAACATGTATTTTACCGAGGTTCCATCGTCCATTTTCGCTCGCGCGATGCTTTCTTTCATTGATGCATGCAGCTCGATTAGTTGCGTTAAATACGAGCGGCCATTTATCAAGTAGCAAAAAGGGGGAAGAGATGCATAATAGAGATGTTACCTTCCATGCCATATGCTGTCCGTGTACAATAAGCGCGCGAGCGCGGTTAAATGGTTACGGCGTGCAATATGCCGAGAAACGCGACGAATAGTCGGGAAAACGGCTCGTACGATAGACGCAGTTTATATTTACAATGGCACAATGCACTTCTGCGCCCACGAGCATAGGGGTGTGATCGCACCGTTTGCGAATGTCCGGCAAAAACGAGCAGGTTTCGAAGGGTCGGCGGATCGGGATCAGGATTTTACGAGGGAAGGTAATTCTGCGAATCTCAGTTTCACGTAAAATCTCTCTTTCCTTGAAAATATTTCTAAAATTTATATACCAAACTCTTAAATCTTTTATCGAATTACAGATCGCGCGCGATTTATTTTTTGCTCATATAAAATATAAACATCTTTAAATTAAAAATAAATTCTCGAATATATATAAGTATTTTTGAAATAAATATTTCTAAGTATTCTTAAATCGTTGACACTATATATGAAAAAAGTATATTGATGTGTTCGCTTTAACACTATAATTATTCTGAGATTATGTGCATTACGCGATATTAATCGCATTAATTTCGTGCAAGTATAATTTTCTGAAAATCAATTTGCCTGGAAATGTTTCTCTTCGTTTATTTTTAAGTATCATATCGCAAGCGGTAAAACATTTTTATTCCAGCAATATTATATGTAAAAACTGTAGCAGCCATTAAATTTTCAACCCGATGATATTTTTTAAATACAACGAATAATAAATTTGCAAGTGTGCTGTTTGCAGTGTATTTATATAATGTGTAAGTTATATACAATAACGCAGCACTGCCTGTAGATTCATAAATGTCAAGTGACATTTCAGATAGTAACCAGTGAGCATCACTATTGTGATTGGATGACGTTACGCAATGCCATGTGAAATCCAATTCGGCGTTGTCTCGCGTCAAATGAGTTACATACACATTTTATCGTAATTCCCGGCAAAACGGCATGCTCACGGATTTTTCAATATGCAAATGCACGAGAACGCGGCTCAACCAGGCAGAAATGCATTCCCTGAAAATGGAAAGTCGCAAGGTATTACATTGCGCGAGATAAAAATAATGTCAACGCGTCGCGTAATTGTTACGTGTAACGAAAAAAAAAGAATATATTGGCCTTAATCGCGATTACGATGCTGCGATTACTATAATGCAGAATGAATTTGCAGGTGTAATAAGATGAAAACGTTTACGGTTGGAAAATGTATCGAGTTTTAATTTGGGAAATAAATGTTAACAAATTGCACACACGACACTTTTATACGTTTTTATTGACGTATTAATTATTTAATTTATATATTTAATTATATATTTTAATTTAACCGAAAATTGTTTACAGTTTATGACAATCTAGATATAATTAAACAATTTCGGAACGGCATCTGATTTTACCGCATGCGACAAAGAAACTGTTGTCTCCTTATACAATGTATATTACTAGTTTTAGTAGACAGCAGATGTGTATTTAATAATTTAATTAAGATATTAGATGTCGCGCGTTAGATATCGTTTAGCCTCCTACTGCACAATTTCGAAACTTTATATTATAAATGTATAATATTTTTAATTAAAGAGAATTTATATAACACAAATATATAATTAAAAACATATCTGTTAAATATGATCAATAATAAATAGATCAAAAAATATGAACAATTTCGAACCTTACATTATAAATACATATATTTTTAATTAAAGAGAATTTATGAAATACAAATATAATTTAAAACATTCCTGTTAAATATAATCAATAATAAATAGATCAAGAAATATGAACCATGTAGTAAAAAATAATGAATATTCATAATGTAAATTAAAATTTTGCTAATTAAATGATATTCGGGAATCACACTCCTACGTAGAGTATAATTTAAAATTGTACTATGTATGTGCGTAGGAAACATTGATTGTACCTTATGGCCATTGCGTAATTAACTAATAATGAATATGATGTAATTCATTACGAGAAATTCTAATTTTCGTTGAATGTTTTCGTGATTTTAACCATTATTTTTGCCCAGTTCACGCATATTCGTTACGATTCATGTTACCAAGTCGTCTCGTATTAATTAAACGTGTTATCAAATTAACGCGACGTTAACGAATATGTGATGATTTAATTAAATCATTTATAATTAAATATATGAGATGCGCGATAATGAGACGAGTCACCGAATTAAATCGATGTTATTTGTAATTAAATGGCGTATGCACTCATGTATCGGTATCGTCGTGGAAAATTATGTTGAATAATAATGCGTAGAAAATGCACGCGGTAAGAATAATACGCCCGCTTAATATGCTCTATTATCAATTGGCTATTTATTATATACATATATATTCATACATATATCGTCACAATTAATATAAAAAGGCGTTAATAAGACTTAGAATAAATTGATATCGTCAACAGATTAGACAAATTACATTTGACTCTTATGTGCCCTTTATTCTCTCGTTATTGTTTTTAAATTAAGAGTCCTTCGTTCTTGTAATAATTTATCAAATTAATGTTGTTACATACAATATGATTGATTGATAATACATTGCCGAAAATTAAAATTGTAAAATCAAAAAGAGTATACGTTTGATGTGCAGGACTAATCTTTATACTATCATTCATGTAAACTATATAAACATGTGATATTACAATTTCAGACATCTATGCGATTAATGTTAATCCATAATCACGAGGTACGTGATATCACCCGTGGTTTGAAGATGGTACTTACTGCTTCATTCCCTTCGCATCATGAATAAATAGAATAAGCTCAGAATGCAATATCACGGGATGATGCTAGATACCTGTTCGGCACAATGTCCACAAGAGTTAAGTCTTTTATTTAACCATGATAATCACATCCAGTATTAGATTATAAAATGTTAGATTAAAAATTGTCATAAAATTTAATATTTTTTAACAAATTACAATAAATCTTTTAAAAACTTAATGATTTGTTCACATCGTTTCCTGCAACATATCTATAAATTTTCATTCTATAGATTTTCAAAATGATATTTTCTTTTTGATGTTGCAACTTTAATTTCCAGCAATGTATTTACTTTATCTTGAAAATATGTCACGGTAAAATTTAAAAATCATTTTAATCATCAATTGGGAGTTACGTTCTAATTGTTCCTTTCTATTATCTTTCTACCATTTTACCATTTACAAGTAACATATGTTTACATTTAATAAATATTTACTTGGAATTATTCAAGAAATAAATTATTTAGATTTAAAAAACTTCTTTTCAGTGTATAAAATACATTAAATACTAATAATAAGTAAACGTTACGTACTAAATACGAGGAGTTCAATTTATTTGGCATCTACTGGCAAATATCCACATTATCTGTAATCTCATTTAAATCAAATAAAAATCGAATTTTCGATTTATCCCTTAATAAACAATGTATGGAATCAAATGTACGGACCCCTCTAATCTCAGACAGCAATGTCCCGCCATGAAATAATTCACAGTGATTTTGAATGCAAATACAAGGGAGAGATCGAGAAAGAAAAAAAAACATCCGGTAAGAGGCAACGAGAGATTACTCGAGCAGTGACGAACTCGTGTGCAAATTCGGAGAGCGGGAGATGCAACAAGGGATGAGCGGCTAACCGAGCTCTCTCTTTCTCGTAAGTGCTTCAGATGCTACATAAATTAATTGTGCGGCCTCGCGGCCGCATTGGGGGGGGGGGGGGCTCCGGTTTTTGTTGGATTTGCACAACAATGCCCGGATCAGTGCGGCATGTGCGAGAACTTACCGCCCGATGCGAGAGAAAGAAGAGGAAAAGAGAGAAAAAAGAAAAAGCCATGAGAGCTTCGAGGGATCCTTAATCCGCGGACCGCTCTCCAATTTGATACAATTTCCTGTCCTCTTTCTGTCACGCCGATGGGGAACAGACGTCCGCGGTGGCGCACTGTAAACCGTCTGGTTGACCTCTCCCCGATTTGATCGGCGACCCTTTTTTTTCGCGGTTCGTTACCACGACGGTGTATTTATTGGTAATTTCCCCGATGTGGAAAATCTGGTCGCCGAAATGTGTGGAAATGTAGGAGATCGAACGGACGGATTCCGTGCACTTGGAAGCGTAATTTCGAAAACGAGGGGATATTTCACCGAGTTCCCAATAAAGAGCATTTAATTACTTTACGGTGCGATATATAGTGATTGTTTCTTAAACGAGAAACAATTTCCTAACGAAATTTTTCTTACTAATGACAAAATTAAATAATTGTACAGAAGAAATCATTTTCGAGAGACCATATAAAAATCCGTTATATTAAATAGGACTTAAAAAAAATGGCAATAATGCTCCGTAATTAAAAAATATTAAAATATTATATAACAATTATTCAGGATACTTACAGAGTAATTATAAAATGATAATAATCACTACAATCTTTCCAAAAACCATTTTCTTTTTTCTGATACAATGTATTCTTTTCGCGAGCAATGATACATTTTTAGGATACCTCGAGATACTGTGAGATGTTTGTAAGATTCGGAGTAAAGTATACGCTGTGCCGACATTTTTCCGACGTGCACATTTATGCTGAAGAGAAAGAAGGAAGAGAGGGGGAGAGAGAGACGCGTCTGGCTACCGCCTTTGAATCATCTCGTCGTAGGTACTTTGACTGCGAACGGAGCGAAGTACTTGCCCAAGTATCTACATGACAAGTACGTCTGCCCTGTAACGGAAATTCTGCTCTCGGAACTTATGGAAGCGGTGGCGAAACGAAGCGTGCACTCTCCATTTCTCCTCAACCGCCGCCACCCCCCCCGGCCGCCGCCCGTCATCGCGAATATCGCGGGGAAAGTTTTGAATGTGAATAAACTTTTATTTCTTGCCCGCGGGCGAACTTCGCCGAATCGTATATCTTAGCGAAGTGTCTACTAAATACGACGTGGCTTGTCCCTTTTGTGCCGGCAACGAGCTCCGTGTCATAGGTCGCGAATATAGACCGTTTTAATTTGCGAAGCAAAGTTATACCCGCCGAGTTATATACGCTCTGCCCCGCTCTGGAAAGAGTTCTTGATTGCTCCGAATCGCGCGGCGAGCGTGACTCTGCATAATCTTACCGCTTTGTCTCTTACGGTACACTAATATTTAGTTAAAAAGGAGTACAATCGCACGATAGAAATACAAAGCTCTTCTTCCCAAAGAACTGTATACTGCGGAATGAATATTCATTATGAAAGAGAAAATTGATTCATTAGGAAAGAAGGTATTAATTATTATACTTTACGATCATGGAAGCGCATACTATTCATTATTTCATTCAAGCTTTAATTTTAATAACGTTACTCAATTTTGCATCTTTGCTCATTTTTCTGATTAATTTTAGATTAATGTCTCTTTAAAAATAATTTCTTTAATTGATATCTCTTTTAATTGAAGATAAAATTAAAAATCTAAAATGTAACAAACTTTAGATTAACGTCGTAAAATTAAATTATGCTGTGAATGTACGTGAGCTAATCATGATATATTAAATGCGAATTTGTCAGATAAAGTTGATCGTCTTAGGTTGAGAATGGGGTTTAAAACGATGCCTCTCGTGTATAAGAGTCTCTTAAAAGGAAATTTATCGCCTTCGCGTTGCATCATAGAACTACGATAGTTTTTAACTACTTTTCGCGACAGAGCAAATCAATATGGTCCAGATAAGAGCTCGCGAAATCCTTGTTAGGATCATCCGGGTTAAACCTCTGATTTATCGACGAGAGCTACGCGCGAAAATCCCGAAGCTCTTGGAAATCTCTCAGGATACTCCTGCCCAATTTCCATTTTTATTACACTGTATCCGCGGCGTATCTACATCTCTCAAAGAATCGACAGTGCTAATTTGTAAGCAGATAACTCAGGGTTACGGCCGTGAACTTCCCCGAAAGAGGATAAAAAGGAAATTCGATCTTGAATCTTTATACAGCGCTTCGAAAAAGAAAATAGAAAGTAGGTTAGCTTTAGTTATTATTTGCTTGTTAAAATCCTAACATCTGAAATCCGATGTTCACAGAATGCTAGAAAGATAAAAGAGATTAAAACAAACAGATAATATTTGATAAATCACAAATTAACGAAAAAACTAATAAATTTTTACAGACCCCTTTAATTAGAACAATTAATAAAATCATGAAATATGTAATACAGATAATATTTGTTAAAGAATAATTGTTAATAATTGTTAGATAATAATTAACAATTGTTAAAGAAAAACGGAAAATTAATAATTTTTTATAAATAAATATTTATACAATTTTGTTTTTTTATTCATCGTTCTTTCTATTCATTTCTGTCCATATTTTTCCTGGGAATTTTTCTCCTTTGTATCTAAAATATACAATATATACATAATATATGTATATTATATCATAAAATCGTGATTGCTAATATGAAAGTGAATATTTAGTTAGCAACATTTTTAGAGATTTACGAATCGTTGAGAAAGAGGCAAAAGCTTAAAAGGAAGCGAGAGAGAGAGAGACGGAGAGAGGCAAAGAGAAAGAAACGCGTGATTGCGGTGCCGTTGTGCGACCAAATCAAATTTAAAAGAATGACTCGTACACTTGTTTCACGGGTGGAACAATGGCCTTTTGAACACGCTTCCCTCGAGGACCTTTCAAGGCGTTTGCTGACATTACGCTGCACTGTCGACGGCACAATGGAGAATTGTGCCGCCGCCGCTACGGCCGCTACGAAGTAGCACGTTCTCCACGGTTCGGAAGTATCGGGGAATTGAAATAGGTGGAAGACAACTGTTGCTCCTCGCAACCTTAGAGAAGAGGCTAAACCTAATTTGGCTCGTTCCCGAAATTCTCGGCCTAGCAATTTCCTGTCAGTCGTTCGACTCCGCGCGCGTTTTCTCCAATCATCTCGTATAATTATTATCGCAGACGAGGAGCATATATGGCCGATCGGCCTGTCCTTCGGATATAAACATGTACCGCAAATTGCACCAACATATTGGTCAATACACTCTAAATTTCTTACAGTGAAATCTCACTCTAAGAGAGTGAAAATGCAACCACCCTTGAAAAAAAGTGAAAATGTTTCACTTTTTGAAAAAAAATTACGATCTTCACTCTTTTTAGAGTAAAATCTCATTAAAAAAAAATGAGATTTCACTCCTTTGAAGTAAAAATTCACTTTAAAAAGAATGAAAATTGTCACTCTTTTTTAAGAAGTGAAATATTTTCACTCTTTTTTTAAGGGTGGTTGTATTTTCACTTTCTTGGAGTGAGATTTTACTGTAAGAAATTTAGAGTACATGTTAGATTATAATATTTTATAAATGTTTGCTAGAGAAAAGGTTACATTTATAAAATAGTCGACTTACTGATCATGTTAATGCAACACACGATACATGTGAGAGTATCTTTGAATACTTTTAAAAAAAATCTAATCTTTTATGGAAAGAACGATTTTTCTAAATTATTTAAAAATTTGGCTGAATACAGATCTGAAAATAATTTTGTTAGCCCATCAAAATAATTATGTAGGACGATTCAAGCTGATTACTATAGAAAACTTTTTGCAATATTATTTATGCTTGAGCGTCTTCCAGTTGTTTTGATAATTTAGCAAAATTATTTTCAGATTTGTATCCAACTATACATTTTTAGATACTTTAGCAAAATCATTCTTTTCGTGATGGATCTAGCAATTCAAATTCCATAATCATTACTATATAACGAAACGTTTCATATAACGCCGTAGACATTGCTTTCATTATCCTACCCATGATATTCCTACACCTTGTATATATCTTCCATATATCTTGCTCATTTTCCACTTTCAACGAGATACACCGATTTAAATTCATGATATGCTGAGTATAACATTCCTAATATTATATCTTTGCTCTTATTTCCGAGTCACGCCATCTTAACATTGACTCGGTCTTCCCTTCATCGTCACGTCGTTCCCTAACGCGTTCCTTACGCTATTTTTACAAGGCCACTGTCCCGAGGGCGCGTATCCCTGTCGTGCAACTCTAACGTTTGTTACTCGGAAGGTTGCGCCCGCGGCCGCAATCAAGCTCGCCGCCACGAAGCACGATTTAGCGTGTTATTACGAATATCCCGGACTTACAGAAAAGTAACTCACACACGGCTCTAATTTATCATTATTCCGCGTGCCGTGCCGTTGCGACGCGGCCGGGCAATCAATAACGATTAAGACCACGAGAGAGAAAGCGGGCCGATTACGCTCCAAATACTATCGATTTGGATGACCAGTGATTCCTACATCGCGAGTTAAATGTTTCGCAGCCGCGCGCGGCACTCTAGTCATTATTTTAATTGTTGCAAGAGAGCGTTGCGTCTCTTTCTCTCTCGCTCTTTCCCTCGCTCTAGGGTCCTTAATTACAGCGTCCGCTGCGGAAATTAAAGCGATTCCACTTGCCTGCTGGCGTCCACACTTAAAGAAACAACCGCTCTTCTCTCGCCGTTCGATGTCTGTTTCTCTTTTTGTGCTGGTCCGAGCAAGGTGAGAAGCAATGGTTCGGTCAGTCTGGCGATTAGAGTACCGACGAGAGACGTACAAATTGCTAACCCGTTACCGACATTCGCAAGGTCCACGCTTACACCGGATTATTTAACGTCGATGGTACCATTGAATGATAGCCGCTGACGAGCACATCAATAGAAATAAAAATAACAAGTAAGAATCGATCGACACGTGAACAATATAATGTAAATAAACGAAAAAAGGACTTGAAAGGATTAAAAAGTGGATCTTTACTTATTAAATTTTTAATGTTAGATTATATCCAATTTGAGATTTTAATTTTTTATCATTTTTATAGATCGCAATTGCTTCTATTCAATATATAAAGATATTAATTAATTTAACTAAATTTAATCAATTAAATAATTTAATTATTAATTTAATTAATTTAGTTAAAACTTTGTTATTATTATAGTTTAAATAATTTAACTAAAAAATGTATCAAATTTGATTCAAATTTAGTTTACTATTTATTAAAACATTGATATGAACGTTAATTTTTAAACTAAGCGATTCAACCACAGAATGGACTGATTCACATTTTGACCACATATGGAAGTTAAAAATAATAAATCTTATTTTTAATTCAAGAGATTGAGTCACTGTTGCTTCTTTGACATTTAACAGTGTTGGTATCTAGGAATATTTTTAGGTATAAAAATAAAAATGTCTCGCTATACAACCTTGTTAATAATAAATTTTCGCTCGCAATTCAAAAACGTGTTAAATAATTTTCCCAAAGGTACCTATATATATTTCTTTAAATCCACTTCATTCCAAAATTCTGATATTGGATAAATATAAATAACGTCGGATTATTCAATTCGGAGATATTGGACACGTCTAAGATTTACTATTAAATGAGTATAAGTTAAAATGAATATAAGTTATCTAAAGAATACCGAGCATCCAAAAAAAAAATATATTACTTTTTTCGGATGCCGAGATGACAATAATCTAAAATTGGATTAAGTAGTGAATCACTTTTCCGATAACTTATTCATTGAATTACGTGTTATAAAACTTTTTTATCTATTGTTAACAATTTTCTATAGCTAATTAATTTCGACATTTTGCATGATATGTACGATACTCTTTACGATGTTCGATGTACATCGCTCGTCCTTTCATATTCGAACGAATATGTCCTTTCATAAACGAAGTGTGAGAGATGCAACAGCATTTATAAAAAAAGTCTTAAAAACCATTTAATTATTTAAAAAATCTAATTATATAAACAAAGTCGTGGCTTATTTCGAGCTTATAATTAGACTGACTTTAAATTAATACAATTAACATAACAATGTAAATACTATATAATAATCTAAATACAATTAATAAAATAATATAAAAAATATGAAATTACAAATTACAGTTTCGGCTTACTGAAGAAGGCTTTGTAAACCGAAACGTGTGTAATTTTATATTTTTTATATTATTTTATTAATTGTATTTAGATTATTATATAGTATTCACATTGTTATGTTAATTGTATTAATTTAAAATCAGTTCTAATTATATAAGCTCGAAATAAGCTACGACTTTGTTAACAATCATTAAGCTATTCTTTGGAATATTATCTTATCTCAGCTGTTATAAATTCCGAGGTTTTTTTCGACTGGTCAAGATTAATTTTTAATACTAATGTTACATAATAATATCAGCTATTAAAATTTCTGCTTTTTTTTCGTTTGGATCTCACGTCGTTTATCGTTTTACATTCGGTCGTGCAAGATAAAGGATCGCATCGATGTATACGGTGCGTTTTCACCTCGACGCGCGTCGCTGCACGTACGTCGGGTGCGGATGCAATGCTTTTCACGACCGCGTGCAAGGTTTTGTTTTTGTCGAGCAGTGCGCGTCGCGGACGTGATGAGAAGGCATATAGATGTATCGGTAGCGACGACTAGGTGCCGCGATTTTCAAACAAAATCGAAAGTGTAGTTTCGATACTGAAAGTTTTGAGAAAATGAAATTTTAATGACTCAATTTGTATAATTCGAAACCTTAAATCATCAACAACATCTTGTATATTATATATTATTATCAATGCTGACAAAATAATTTTACGTATTTCACGCGAGAATATCGACGCCATCGCTACGGTTGATGCAGGGATTTAACGAAACGGCGCGTCGGCGTCGGTACGTCAAAGACCGCCACTGACGTTTCGCCTGTTGCACGAAGTGGGCGCTTTTCATTCAATTATTCGCAATTACAGTGGAGGTAGTCCACCTTCTCGCGTTCGTTACCGTTTTGGTAATTGCCGTTACCGAGAAAATAGCTGCGAAATGAATCACACTTGTGCGTGCACATGAAAATACAAAAAATTATTCCTCTCTTTATGGGTGAACCATGATTATTAAGTCTCTTTAACGAGATTTGTTCTAGGAAAAATATTCAAACGAATTTTTTTTTAATGATGTTATTACGTGAATCGCAGATTAATGCCAAAAAATATTTAACGCTCTCATGAGATTGTCAGAATAATCTCTAACTGTATTTTCCGACTAATGTAATCTTCACTTTATTAGTCAAAATTTCTGAAATTATCTCAATATAATATTATAATATAAAACAAATTAATATTAAAGGAATAAAAATGATTTGAGTGCACACAGAAAGAACGAATTTGCTAAAGTATTTAAAAATTTAATTAGATATATAGTATATATCTGAAATAATTTTGTTGGACTACCAAATAATTATGCAGAACGTTCAAACTGATTACTAAAATGTTAAAACATTTTGCAGCATCATATTTGAATTCCTACATAATTATTTATATGGTCAATAAAAAATTATTTTCAAACCTACCTAAATTTTTAAATACTTCAGCAAAATCTTTTTGTGTACGTGATAAAATATAACAAATAGTGAGGATCATGATATATCATTTGTTATTTTGGAAGAATGACTGTTATTATAAAAGTTCATTAATGAAAAAATGATTTTGCTAAAAAAAATCTAAAATTCTGCTGGATAAAAATAATTTTTTTTTTGTTGGACCATCAAAATAATTATACTGATAAACAAAAAATGTTGCAAAAAATTTTGATATTTTATAAACCAGTTTGAATTTCTAAAATTTCCAACAAAATTATTTTTCCGATTTATATTCAGTAAAATTTTAAATCTTTCAACAAAATCGTTTTGTCTGTGTTTAAATGGCAAGTATAATATATTCTTTAATTTGTATAATAGAATAGAGCTAAGAGAGCGAAAAAGCAAGTTATTAATTGCTACCATTTAATCGTCCTTACAGTATACATGAAAATTTTGATTTAATTTTATTCAATTGAGCGTTGTTTTAGGAATTTATTAATATTCTTTAATGTAACATCAAATTTGATCCGGACTAGCGCGCCATCGCGTTCTTCACCCTTCCTTACGATCATACTAGCACGAGTACTCAGCACAGCATTTTTTAATTTTTCATACAGTGCTTTTAATCATTCCAGGAGCCAAGTAATAAACAAAGGCACGGAAAGATCATCTCTCAAAAGCAAATGGATGCAGGATCTGGCGCCGCACGACGGCCTTCAAGAACGCAATATCGTTTAACCAGTTTAGGCATTATTTATTCATTTCCATAGTAGCGGATCGATGCACGTTCCGTTTTGATAGAGATTTCCTCCCGGAGAGAGAAACGGGCGAGTTGCACGAATAAAGCGGAAGATCGATCTTTTACGATCCCCCGATTTTAAGCCGTTTAACATAAATTAGACTAAATTGCAGCGCCGATAAAAGCGACGTAATCATCGGAAAATTTCTGCTGTATAATATAAAACATTATTTTTACACGCATTAGCATTGTTTATCACTGTTAAACCGTAATTCCGAATAATTACTACACGATAGTTATTGTTGTATGATATAGACGGATATAAAGTTATTGTTGTATGATATAGACGGATATAAAGTTCTTATAAAAAGATTGGAATGGAGATATACTGTTATCATTGTTGTCAGTGCTATTATTGTCATCACTATTATACTTTTAAATGTACGTTCCTTAAATTTGTGTAATGTTCTGGCAAAACCTGTCATTTTAAAATACCCGATGCAATAAATCTGTGCTATTATATCGGTCCTTGACGATCAATAGTGAACCTCTCATTCTCATCACTGCGATAAAAATCCATGAATATAACACTGCTGATCGACGTGTAGGAAAACGCGACGCGCAGAGTAGTGAATTAATTTGCGGAGTAATTCCGTCATCGCGATGTCGCGTGAAATCGCATGATTGACGGACGTATTTCCGCGTCCCTCAACGCAATGGATTAGCTATTAAATTCGTCTGCAGAGAAGCAGTTACTAGAAAACGGATCGAACGTCGACCTGTAATGAAAAAGTTCTCATTTTTTTTATTTACTTTGAACTTTATGTCTTATGCCTTTAAATGCAAAGACGTCGATTTTCTTATAATCGTATGCCATTTTCAATAAACTCGATGTGCGAGAAAATAGCTAAAAGGTATCATAGCCCGTCGTGAGTACCTGGCTAATCAAATTGACATATATATTTATTTTGATGTGCAAATGCAAAAGAATGTTGAATTTTGCTCTCGTTTCTTCCTTATTTCGGATGCAAGACTGAGTACACAGTATATAAAAGCTTCCTTAATTGTAGTAGCACAGAAAAGATGGTTTTGCTGAAGTATGCAAAAATTTAGTAAGATATACAGATCTGAAAATAACTTTGTTGGACCATCAGAATATATTTAAACATTGATAGCAATGTTATAAAAAATTTTAACATTCTAAAAACCAGTTTAAATGTTTAACTTGCATTTGAGCGAGACGAGACGAAAAAATACCGATATCGAGATTTGGTCTCGACAAAAACAAATGATTGATACGATTTTCTCGTCTCGAGATTCTCGAATTTTATTGCGAGACATTCAAGAATATCGACCATCTCGTTTCATTTACGACGGACGGTGCAAACGTCACGTCACAATACACAATTATAACGTTTTATTATATTTTCATTCAAAAGAATAAAATATTTCAATTTTTATTAAGAGCTGTAAATATCTATATTAATTAGTTTTTTTAACTAATATTATAAAATTAATTTTTTTATATCAATTATTTGGTTTGATCTTGACTTCTTAATGTTTAAATTTAATTAACTTTGGTTACTGTTGATGGCTGATGCAGAAATGTGTATTTTTTATTAAGCCGATGCGACGCGACGGAATCAACGTCTCTGATCTGTTTCTGATCTGGTTTTAACTCTTTCATAGGTAATGTTTATTTCTTATTCCGATATTTCTCTGATTTTTTCGAAACAAGATGAGACGAGAAAAACAAATGACATATGATAATCTCGGAAATATTATTTTTAATGATATGTGAAATTCCGAGACGATATTCCGAGATTCTCGTATCAAAATGCATCACTAGTTTTATACTAATTAAATAAAAACTAATTTAATAATTATATTTTGATGGTCTAAATATGATGTTCTAAATAACTACTTATTTTCAGATCTGTATCCAGCTAAATTTTTAGACACTTCAGCAAAACCGTTTTTATCGCCAATTGTGACATAAAGATAAGAACGATATTAATTTTATTGTTTTAATCTCCACTTTTCCATCTCCACATCCATCTCCATTTCTATCGGAATTATGATGCACTAGACTTAAACAATAGAGGGGACCATCTAAAGATACGATTGTGTTTTATGCAGTTTACGTGCGAGATGGTGGAGACCCGATAATCCCCCGGTTGCGCTTAAATCAAGGCCCTTTTAATCCTACCGGATACCCGAATTGGGGATTCGGATTGAATACAAATTCCGCGTTGTTACCGTCTTACACTTGTATAAGTGAAATGCTTGCTTAGTACAAGTTTTCAAATCAAGTTATTTTAATAAGCGTAATTCTGTTTCTGTAAACTTCTAAACGCGAAATGAAAATATTTGAAAAGTGTATATAGCGTACTAAATATTTATTACTATACAAAGTCTATCCATAAGACATAAGATCACATAATTGGCATTTCAAATTTTAATATCTACGCATAAAATAACAAATTGTTAGTAAAATAATAATAAAAACAATTTATATTGTCAAGTAAAAAAAAATAAGTTACATATTTTATCATTTGATCTAGAAATCTACATAAAATCTTCAAAGATATGCATGATCTTACGGCTTAATATTAAATATTTATCGCTAATCTGAAACTGTATGTTTCTGTGTTTAAGTGCTCACGATTAAAGAAGTCAAACTGCGAAAGGGTTAGACTCCGCCTGAATTTGATAAGATACTTCGCATCAAGATATGCGTTCCAAGTGTTCAGTATCTCGAGAATATTAGTGCGGCAACCGTGTTCTCGTATCTCCGCCGGGAAATTTCGTATCGTTGGTTTGCCCACTGACGCGGGTCCGACGTCTCGTGTAATTCGCAGGGCCATATATTTCACGGACGATGGGTCCGCTCTTACGTAGAACGCGGTGCGGCACTTAGACCTTCGACGATTTCAATAAATTATCAAAACAACGTCTCGGGGTCCGCGTTCTCGCATTAGTGTGAGAAGGGATAAACGCAACGGACGAGCTTAAAGCGGCAATTTGCCGGTCCTCGCACCATCTGTCAAAAGGCACGACGTGTATTATCGAGCTTGGGGCCATTATACTCAAGAGAAGGAGAAACAGAGAGATCAAGAGGAGGGTGGAGAGAGACCGAGAACGAGAGAGCGCGCAAGAGAGAGAGAGAGAGAGAG
>NW_017297166.1:883193-908293 GCF_001594075.2 Trachymyrmex cornetzi | reverse complement strand
GGGGGGGGGGGGGAGGGAGAGAGAGAGCCGCTGGTCGAACTTAGATCGCGGCTCGTCACCCTCGATCGACGAGAGGTTCCTTCTCTAATTGCTTAAAAATTACACGCCACTTTGGCCCCGATCCACCGCTCGTTTAAGATGTTGACGTTTCCGCTGTCTTGCATGATTCAACCTAACTTGCAAGGCCCGGATTTTTGATCGATGAAAACTGCGTCGAACCGCAGCTGCTATCCGTTCGGTTCTAATCCTGGCGTGAAACCGATATCTCTTCGCTGGACTCAATTTTCACTGCCAAATATATAAGAAAGTGCATTATAAAGCAATTAAGGTATCTTTTTGTTCATTTATCATTTCTTTTATCATTTTTGTATATTTATAGAAATGAGGACAAAGTTATAATAGTTTTACATCAATCGCCGATTTAATTGAAGTTAATCCTTATATAGTAACTTTTTTTTCCCTTTGTTGTACCGATTACTAAATATAGTAGTGACTAACATAGTATGCTGGATGCCATACTTTGATGATGTATATAAGTAGATAAGTAAACAGCTTTGCAAAATAAATATGTTAAGAAGAGATATTGAATATCTATATCAAGATTGAGTCAAATGTTAAAAGGTTCAATCAATATAAATACAGTTGGCTTACGATTTTGTTAAGAATATACTTTTAGCAAGTTGACAGATTCTAAAATATATAAAACGACGATAAATAAAAATATTGTTGTGTTTGTACTCAATTTGTTAAAAGATCGAATATATCTGTTTAAAATGAAAAAGATTGATAGGTAATAATTTTGAGATTTCCACGAGTATTTTCTTCGAAGAAAATATGTAGTTTGCGAGTTATCTTCATGTCTTGATATATGTCAATATTCAGTGAATATTGCAGCTCACTTCATTAAAACGAGAGAAGCAATCTGATACTGAGCCGCTTCTCTGGCAGAGATTGTTTTTATATTATTATATATTTATAATTTTTATACTTACAGACATACTACATTATTTAATTAAAATAATTAAATAAATATTTAAATATAAGGAGAAGAAAACAATTCTTCTTTGCATAAAAGTGTAATAAGCTAATTATGAAATACTAAACTGTATTATCTTATAATATTTATAAATAAAAAGATAGAACTCGCTAATATTTTACAAATATAAAATTACCACTGTTCTTTGGGTTTTTTAAATACAAAGAATTGTTTGCTGCGTGTAAAATTAAGAAAAAAAATATATACATATATAATATTATTGTGTAAATAATCTTAAAAAATATGGATGTAAAAATTAAACGACTGTAATAAGGTATCTAATATATCGAAAAATTCTCAGATTTACTAATTCTGCGAAATGAATTTTTGGTAAATTATTTTCGACTCGTAAATCTCGCGAGTTGCACCGAGCTGCTGAAGGTTGAGATATTACGGCTTTACCTGCGGTTTCTCTCTAATTGCGCAAAATTACACGCCGGCTCGTCCTTAATTATCTTCTTATTAAAGCTCCAATCATTATTATCTTTGTACTGTATGTGCTCAATCGCGGGGTAGTGTACTTTTAGTGTACTCGAGGCGAAATACATTCGCCAATTATAAAAGTCGATCGTATTATAACATTGACTGAAAAGACTAATAGTATACTTTCCATTAATAATCTTAAATTTTCAAGTATCTAAAAATTTAAGAAAATATTTCACTATTAAAATTTCTTTTAGACAAACTGTGTGTTGTGTTTTATAACACTTAAGCCGATTATTATCTTTAATTTTAGACTTATTATTAGCTAGAAACTATTGAGAAAACTATTGATCTGGAATTTCGAATTTTGAAATATCAAATGGATTTGTTTGATTTCCAGATAAATTTACATGTATTTATAGTTTCTTTATTCTTTTTAGAAAAATACATATTTAAAAAAAAATGTTAATTGAAGACTGATTTAAAGTTTCTAAAACTAATTAATTTGACTTTCTACTTATGAATATATAACAATCTGATATAATATATTGATACACATACCTATATTTGTTGATTATGTAGCTACGAGAAGAACTGGAAACACATCTTTAGAGAATTTAATTGATTTTTGTTTGATAAAGAAAAAAGTAGATAAAATATTCTATATTATTTAATTCAAAGAATTCACTTGTAAAGAACAACGTTATCTTTGTATTTTCACTCAGTATCTATATATGCGCGCTTATGAAAACGTAAAATCGATAAAATGTCGGAGCAAATGGTAGAAATGTGCTGAAGATCGTGTTCGATTTCGGTCTAACATTTGCGAATTACGTGAAAAGCCAAATCGCAGGAACTGCCCGGGATATATCTCCATTCGGAGCTACGGATAGAGGTCAAACTTGAATTCGCCTGTATTCAAGGGACGTAATTCAAACGTCCACGAGGACCTTCATCTACACCCTTGCACCCTTTCAACATCTGAGCCATGTATGCGACCAAGGTATAGTAAGGATCGACACACAACGTGCACATATATCAGACTAGTGGAAGTAATGCGTGCTTTACGTTGCGATACGTAGACTGCGGCGATCGATACAGCCACCAGTTTTCAACGGTTGCTATTTAAATCGCGAAATTATAAGCATTATGCGAATGTAATTACTGGCGTATATCTGGATTTGATTGGCAATTAATCTTTTGGGGAAGAAAAATGTATATATGTGCGTTTTGCATTTTATTAATATGTCTAATGAATTTTAGTTTTTAATATTTTCATTGTATATCATTTGGTAGCAATATTTTTAGTGGCGCAATGAAAAGAGTGCATGAGAGAGAGAGAGAGAGAGAGAGAGAGAGAGAGAGAGAGAACAGTAATTTTTATTTCTAATATATAATTCAGAATGTATAAAATTTTCTAAAGTAGAATATGCAAGTTTAAAATTATATTTTTTAAAAATGTTATTCTACTGTATCAAAAGAAAACTTTCAAAAGATAATTTACTTTAGCATGCATACACAAAATACAACAACAATCTTGCATTTTTTATAATTAGCAATTGTTCTTATTCGCTATAGGACAACGTACAAGATAAATGTCTTATGATTACAGCAAAAAATTACTTTGGACCGGACTACGTGTCTTTTATAGATTTTTGGATGCTGAAAACAATGCCGCAAGCGAGAAAATTCTAGCACGTCGGATTTCCAAGATAATTTTAGAGGTTATATAAATACTTCAAAAATAGCTTTTTTTGCGATATTTGACATTTTTTAATAAAGAAGGTTAACGTTATCTTGAAATTTCGATCAGGAGTCATGAACGTATTGTGCATCCCCTATAGGTAAAATGCATTTTTTTTTTATTTCAATACCTTACTTTTTAGCCATGTTATAAACGATTAAAGATAGGAGCTATTTTGAATATAGTGACTCCGACAGAGTCATATATTGTGTATGCGAATTAATTTCTTAGGGTCACATTTTGATAACTGTACTTTAATACTTTTATGCACGGAATTATGAGACTAATCCACTGGTGTAATAAAAATACATCGTTGCTTAAAAAAAAAATGCAATTAGTAATATATAAATATCTTTCATAAAACAACTCTCTCTCTCTCTCCCCTCTTTCTCCTCTCCCCCTCTTTCACTCTCTCTCTCTCTCTCTCTCTCTATGTGTGTGTGTATGCGCGTTCTCATATTCGAAATAGCTCTTATCTTTAATCGTTCATAACATGGCTAAAAATAAGATACTGAAATTTAAAAAAATGCATTTTATAGGGGATGAACAATACATTCATGATACCTAATCGAAATTTCAAGATAACGTTAACCTTCTTTATTAAAAAATGTCGAATATCGCAAAAAAGCCATTTTTTAAGTATTAAGCCTCAATTATCTTGGAAATCTGACATGCTAGAATTTTTTTGTTTGCGGCATCGTTTTCAGCATTTAAAAATCTATAAGAGACACGTAGTCCGGTCCAAAGTAATTGAAAAAAAAAAAAATGTTTTGTACCCTAGTGTTATCCGTCAAGAATCCGAAAAAACTCTATTAAATTATCTATTTAATCTCGATTAAATAGATAATTGCAGAAAAAGGGTATCGTGTACCACATTATCGCGATTACCTCGATCGACTTATAACTGAAACCACTTTAGCGCGGTCTACGTCACGAGGTATACACGCGAGTCCGCCTCCGGGCGGATCGCGGACCGGCTGCGGAACGGAACGGAACGGAGTGGTCTCCACGGTCGTTTTACGGGAATTAATGAGCGGGCCTTTGCGGGCCGATATAATGGTCTCTTTCGGTAAGCCCGCCCGTTCGTCGAGATGCGCGGGATCTAAACAAGGACAAAGAGCCGCGGGTGGTAGAACGCCGCTCGACGGGAGGCATCTCGACCGCCCGGAGCCCACAATCTCTATCTTGCTCTTTCTCTCTCTGTTACGGATAGATTATATATATATATATATGTACTCCAACCTCATCAAGGTACGTTCCTCGGCCCGTCCTTCGGTCGGCCGTCGAAGGGTCGCGCCGCCTCCAGGGCGACTCGACCGATCGATCGATCCCGTAATTAAGAGATCGCGACCTACAAAAAGCTTCTAATTGTGCTCCTTTCGCGTACTAAAGGGGGTTTCCATTACCACCGTGGGACGAAACGAGGAGGAACGAGCCAAGAATGGAGAACGGCGTGAATAGATACTGTCAGTTTACGTTACTTCTCCAGCGCATTGGTCGATTTTCTTCTTACAATACTAGCACTTTTACTCGGCAAATTTAATACATTCGTACTTTTAGTGCTTTTATTTCTTTTTGAAAAAAAAAAAAAGAATACCTTTCGTTATTTACATCTACGTGCCCGAGTTTCTAGTCGTAACTTCCATTTGTCTACGCTTAAAATTTGATTCGTTCGAATGGAGCGAACGCAATAAATTCGGCTAGGGTCCAACGAATCCTCTTATGGTTCTTTATGATTAATAGATATTATTTTATACAGAACGTGCGCGTATGTGTGCAGTTAGGAGCGAGGAATTACGAGATTCTATATTGATATATCGCTTAACAATATTCGAAGTCCCATGAAGTGGTCGCGTAAAATTACCGCAGAGTTTCGAAGGATTAATTAATTACAGCGATTGGTCGAGTTCTCCCTCCCTCTCTCTCTCTCTCTCCCTCTCTCTCTAATTTATCTGGTTGCAGTACAGCTACACACACCGGCTTTAGAGTTGCTTGAAATGTCGGCGCCATATTGCAAGAATTCACCCGGAACTCAAGCAAGGGGCGATACAGAGCGCTGTGGCGAAATTAACGATTACCCCGGGCTTAAAACGCTCCGCCGCTTTTCTATCGACGCTGCTTTCGACCAATGCAAGTGTGTTACAACATCGTCACACGTGCATGCGTACGCGTATGTGTGTGTTAGTGTGTGTGTGTGTGTACGTTGTGCAACACCCGTGCCTCCCCATTTCGTTCAATTATTCCAATAGCTTTTGAGGCTTCTCGCGGAACACACGTCGCTCGTAACGGAGATGGAATTTTATGGGATACATACAGATACACGTGAGAGTTGGCGCGAGTGCGAGCGAATCTGCCCTCATATCCCCGCGTGCAGGCACACGTGTGTATCTCGGATAACGTAGTCGCGTAATACGACTCGGCGCCAATATGCGTCTCGAGAGACATTAAAAACTATAAGGGAGAGTATAATTCCGTCTCTGACCGCAGGTGTATTTTCATTGATATCGATGTGCAGATATAGCCAGGTGTGTTTTTCAGCGCGAAAAAAAATTCAGAGGTAAATGGACGGTACGCGTACATTCGCGCTTTTATCAACCGACGACTCTCGCCATAAATCCGGGAATTACGTAAATTATAACAAGAATTATTATTGCGCCTTTAGAAACGCGCGCTTAGCAAACGTCATATTGTTAATCACTTAGGCCCAGTTTCACAATTCACGGTTAACTCTTAACCGAGGTTCAACTTATTTCTCAACTTTTTCCAATTCTAGAATTGAAAAGAGACAATGAATAAGTTGTACCTCGGTTAAGAGTTAACCGTCAGTTGTGTGAAACTGGGCCTTACAAGAGTAAGGAGAACATTTTTGTCACGTAGGTGACTAGGTATAGAAAATATCTAAGGAAAAGTGTAGCTCTGTAAACTCTTATGTACGTTGTTCTATAACATCGGGGAATATAATAGTTTATCGTCTGTTGCGTGCCGCGAATCGAGAGATCATATTCACCACGGTTATTGCTCTCGGTATACGAACGCGATAATGATCGGTAGCTTGGTGTATAGCTAGCCGTTTAATGTTTTTATATCTCTCGCGCAAACATGCACTTATCGATTTCAACGCGCAACAGCGTCGCGTTGCCAACCGCTATATGTAACCTTACGCGGTTTCCTACAAATATTAACGGTTGCGTGGCTCAGGATAAAAAATAGATCAATGGAGTTATTACAACGTGTCTTCTCTCCTTTTTGCGCCTCCACGCGGATAATCCGCGATATTAAAGAACCGATCAATCTTCTCCTTTCTGCGAGTTACGCCAACTCGTGTTTACTTATGAAGTACGCCGGAAATAATTTTAAAAATACGCGATAAGAAAGTTTGAAAATTGATAATACAGAAAACGAGAAAATAAATTAGAAATTATAAAGCCGCAGAGTAGAAGTTTGTTCAATTCACTCCGGAGAGTCGCAGTGATTAATGATACCTTATTTCTCGATTTTGTTGTTTTATATTAAAAAAATAGACGGTCAAAATAAACAAAGTCGAAGAATATAAAATGACAATGTAGTCTGCACTCAGAGATTGCTAATAAGAAAAAAATCGCAAACTCATTTGCTAAAAATGTACCCCTCATTTGCTAGAATAATACAATAATTAAAAAATTGTCGTTTCTTGCAAAAAATAACGAAAACTTAAAAAAAAAGAAATATACTTTTATTTCTCTACAACCAAATTATTGTACCAAAATTGCATTTTAAAATTAATATTACAAAATTTTTTTATTTAAAATATTGAAATTTATTTTTTAGAAAATTTTATTTCTTGAGTTACGTCGTTTTATTATATAGTAAATAAATGATACTTATATCATTTTTTCGTGAATACATTTTCTGTTGGATTTTACAGAACGATTTGCTCCATACAATATGACGTGACGCTTAAGTAAAACGTGGAGTTAAAAGCTATTTACTTTTTTCTTGCAGAAGAGTCTTTCATGAGTAACATATTAGCGCAATACGCTGCCGAGAAAAATAAACAACAGCCGCACTAATTGTTACTTATTGCCGGATAGAATAGTTACGCAAGGTAAAAATGCCGCGATAAGATACAGGAGCAAGGATGGTCCTTCTTACAAATACCGCGAATTAGTCGCGGCTTTAATGGCTCCATTATCTAAACGGATGCATTGCACTGCCGCAACATTTTATTTTTAACGACCTCGTAATCTAAATCCTTTATATCTCGTACCGTCTAGAGTTAATCTGGTAATTCACAAATTTTAAATGATAAACGTATTTTAATACGACGTGCGATCAGATAAATGATGAAAATTAGATATGTCATGGCTTTTAATAATAATACTGCAGAGTATTCCTGCAAATCCAGATAATTTCAAAGTACCTTCCCCTATTTCCATATTTATTAGTATATTTTCCGCTCACGGTTCATCATTGTCGGCAAATAATATCGACGATGATGTTATATTTAGTAAAGATGTACAAAACATATATGGTACATGTTGCAGAATGAGACGATTAAATGGGCTGCAAAATACAATGATTGTGCTTGAAAGAGATTATGAAGCGCAACTATATACTACTCTCGTCGAGATTATCGAATATGTCGAGTGCACTTGTAAATATTTTCACAACGATGGTTGTGGAAGAGAGCGATGCTTTTAAGGAAAGGATAAGGGTGTTTTCATATTACTTTTTCGCCGGAACCAATTTCGGTTAATGCTGACCACAGTTAATTCCATTTTCCTTGCCTGTCTATACGAGAACTACTATCCAGGAAGGAAGAGGGAATTGCTGATCAGAGTTAGTTTAACCGAAGCAACAACTGACCTCGAACGATTCTACTTAAAGCTGAGTGGCGATTACTCGAAGGCTTTTTACTCCGCAGTAAAAATTTCCGATTGTCACGGGCGAAGATTGATATACAAGATAAAAGAACCTTCAACAGTGGAAGATGGAATTTAACGCAATATCTAGAAAGAGAGATTTAAACAAATTTTTGATTGCATGGTCTTTAACAAAATTTATTACTTTTACATATATTGAAAAATAAATTTCTTTGTAATGAGATATTGTTAACAATCAATTTTTTTTCAATATTTTACAGAATAATTTTTTTAGTTTATGTATATTTTATTTAATTAATTAATTCTTAATTACTCAAAAGTTAGTACAACTGATTTTATTTATTTTATACCTTTCTGATCAATTATTTTATTTTTGGATTCCATATTGCAAAAAACTTATTTCAACAATTGATTATGCATTTCTCTCCATTTTGCTGTGATAGTTTTTTTTATCAGAATCGTTACTAAAGTAATCTGTAGTTAGATAATTTTGACATATGTAATTGTTAATTCGGTATTAAAGGGAGGATTCAGAGGACTGAAAAGGAAGGGTTGAAGATATATTTTTTATTTTACGAAACGTTTATGAATTTTAAATATAACAATAATTTTAAATATATGATTTCGCTACGAAAAACTTGCGTTTGGCTGTATGCTCCTTATTTGTTTATTTTTTATTTTAATTATAATATTTTAGTTTATTTATAATATTTTAATTATATCCCTATAGTTCTCAATAAACTTTATATAAATCTATGGATATGAAGATGCCTTTCCAAGTCAAATACTGATTAGTGTGTAAATGAATTTATTCGACAATTTCGTTATCATACATTTCGATCCTCGCTGCGGATCCTTATCAATGTATAAAATTCAACAACATATCAAATATAATAAATATAAATAAAAATATCAAAAATATAATAAATATATATATAAATAAACTTTATATACCTACACTCAATGTTGTCATATATTGGCATTATTATCATTCTCGAAAATAATTTAGGTAAGAAGTTTTTAGTATTATAATAATCCCCCCCCCCCAAATTCTACATATAAAAACTCACGGACGTGTATATTTGGATTATAAAAATATCTTGTTGATTACGTTGCAAAGCCTCTTGAAAAAAAAGTTAATTAGATGAAAATTTTTGGAATTACAGCGATGTATCATCAGGTAATACTTCAAGAGTTATCGTATAATTAAAAAACTGCACATTTTCCGCGTATTGTGCATTTCGAATATTTTGTACAAGGGAGTCCTAAGTGCATTGTAGATGCATTAAAAAATTCACACGGTTAGCTTGCCCGCGGCGGATTAATATTCCACGCTCGTCGTTCCTCATTAGCAGTAACTCGCATCGTATGAGTGACACGGGGTGATAACGATTTGACGAGCGTGCGCGATTAATAGAATATTTGATCGTGCGCATGTATATAGCGCGAGATAGAACCGGCGGATTTACTGCCGTTTGTTAGGGACACCCGTTAAGGGAGGGAGATTAATGCGAGCAATTGCAGGCGAGCGCGCGTTAATTGATACTGGCCTAATCGCCATCAGATGCAGCTACCGCGGGACCATAATATAATATAGGAACAGTTCGATAATGCTGCAGTTCATCCCCCCCCTTCTATTCCCTTTTACCTGCCAAAAGGTAACGAAACTCGATGTTCGTTCAATTATTCGTTCACCAATGGATTAGCAGCTCACCGTGAATGCTGTTGCACGATTAAGCCCGGCTTATTGGAGCTTTTACGCGTTCAGAAGCGACATAAATATTGAAAGTGCTCAAACAAACACCGGGCCGTAACGTGGTGGCGATGCCCGGCCGGACATTTTCGCAAATTACAGGCTGACGTGTTGATTTTATTCCATTCGGCCGCCGTGTGATTTTAGCGCGTTTTACTCTCGCGACCGAGATGTAACGCGAAATATTGCCTACCAGTGTTGTGCAAGGTACTTTTTTCAATATAACACAGTTCTTTGGAAAAAATGTAGCGAGATACAGATACTAAAAAAATCAAATACTTCACATCTCTCTCTCTCTCTCTCTCTCTCAGGGCAGATACCATTGTGTAGATAAATTATTTTTCAGAAAGTGAATTTTAAGAATGCTCTTAAAAATTATAATATTTTTGGATTAGCAGAATACTGTCCCCAAATTTTCTTACAATAAGTCATAATTACAGAAAAACTATTAATACATTTACATTTATTACATTTTTTTTATGTTTCTTTTATTCATGATATTAATTATTTATTCTTATATAATAAATTAATTTTGAATATTTTCAAAGAAAAAAAAATGTGCGACGATTTCGATCATCAAGTAATGCAAGTTAGAAAAATTAGTTAAAAAATTGTATAAGAGTTATTATAAATGATAAAATTTAATTCTTTTATAATATTATTTTTATAATATTTTATCTGCTTAACGCTTTCGATGAAAACTATTCCACATTTTTTTGGTGCTTTGATTAGAAAATTTGTAGACACCAGTTATTAGAGGTAGAGAATTAATAGATAAAATATTATAAATAATATTATAAAAAATTAAATTTATAATTTAATTCTTGTAATTTTTTGACTAATTCTTTTAACTTGCATTATTCGATGATAGAGATCGTCACACATTTTCTTTTGCGAAAATATTTTTCAAATTAATTTATTATTATTATTGATTTTATTTCCACTGATGTGTGACTTTAGAGTGTTTTACTCTCGTGACTGAGATATAACGCAAAATACTTAGCAAAATGCTTTATTTTTCAATGTATCTAGGTATAGATACAGGTTCTCTGTGAAAAATATATCGAGGTAGGTATAGGTAGTAAAAAAACAAAATACCTTATTATTGTAGTGTAGATACAAGCAAAACAAAATACCTTAGATCTCTCTCTCTCTCTCTCTCTCTCTCTCTCTCAGAGCAGACATTATCGTGTACATAAATAATTATTTATTTGGAAAGTGAGTTTCAAGAACAAAATTTATAAAACTTAATTTCTGGATCAGTGGGATATTGTCTTAAAATTTTCTTGCAATACGTCACAAGTACAGAAAAATTATTAATACATTTACATTTATTTACATTCTTTTATTTATGTTTTTATTTATATTCATATTTATTATTTATTTCTATATAATAAATTAATTTTGAATATTTTAAAGAAAAAAAGGTGTAGCAATTTCGATCATCAAGTAATGTAAGTTAGAAAAATTAGTCAAGAAATTATAAGAATTAAATCGTAAAATTTAATTTTTTTATAATATTATTTGTAATATAGAATCACGATTTATTCTTAGCCTCTAATAACTAAAGTATATTTATGAATTTTCTGACCGGAGCATAAAAAAAATGTGGAACAATTTTCATCCAAGAATTTTTACTCTTCTCAGTAGTTCCAATATGTGTCCTCTAATATGTATAACTCCGGGTCTGGATTCCAATGTAATACCCGTTTGTGAGTATACGTATTTTTAACTAATACGCTGTATCAGTTAACGGACAGTTTCACAATCCTCAATAATTATATATATACTACAATTCACGTACAAAAGCACTTTCGAGAAAAGCTACCGAATTGGGCAAAAAAACTTTCACTAGCCATCTAGGGGCAGATAGATGATTTACTAGATAGTGCTGGACAATACGAAAATATCGCTGTCTCTTTCGAGAGACAGAAACTGATACTTCGACAACAAAAGTGCTATTACTCACGTGCAATGTTATGTTGCGCCTAGGTATAATTATCTAGATAGTGTAATTAGATACAAATTTACGTATCTAGATACTGTACCGAGGTACTCTCTGTAGAATCTTTGGAATAAAATCTAATTGTACAGAGTGACAAAGAGTAACAATTGAGCCTGTGTTAAAAAAAAATATCTTAATTGTCAATTTTTAAGAGTGACGTTTCACTCTTTAAAGTTAGATTTTATTTCATAGACTTTTTAAAGAACACTTTTTTTTTCGAAAAAGGCAACAACATTGGCTGTGTTCAACAGATGAGTGAGCGCTCCTTGTATTGATGTATTCTTCATGATCTAAAAGTTTGATTGGATGATCTAAAAGAATACACCAACAAACAAGCACTTACTCAATTTAAAGGTTTGTCCTTTTTCCACTTTAATTTTTGAACTGGTGTACACACTGGTGCAATAAGTTAGAGTGAAACAGATATAGTTTGTTTCACTCTAACTTATTGCACTTGTTCAGAACTCTACGGAAAAGGATGGGCCTAATGTCTGATGTACTTAACCATTTTCGTATTTTATAGTATCTATTATCTAGTACAGTGCTCGCAAAGATTTGCACGTTTCGGGCTGATTTCGACGAGCAACTCCCACCACTGCTCGAGGCTCGGCGGCCCAACCGCCTTGTTTGTATGTACATATAATGTACACATATACTTTACAAAAATATAACAAGAAATAAATTTAAATGTTTATCTAACCTAATTCTGCAGAAAATAATTTTATAAACTTTTCATTAAAAAAAATGTGGAATCGTTTTCATTCCAATATATGTTATTGTTCCTTTTGAGTTTTTCATTTTAATGCTAGTATGCGTACTTTCATCAAATATATTGAATCAGTAAAGTACAGTTTAACGGTCCTCAATAACTGTATATATACTACAATCTACATATAGAAGCACTTTCGAGAAAAGCTATTGAACTGGGCAAAGAAACGTTGACTAGCCATCTAGAGGCAGATAGACGATTTACTAGATCAGTGCTCGCAAAGATTTGTACATTTGAAGCTGATTCCGGCGAGCGACGACCCTCACCACCGCTCGAAATTCGGCGGCCAAGCGCTCGCTTGAGCGTTTCTATACTAGAAATATACTGGGAGCGCACCTTCTGCCAAATTATTATTGTTTTGAAACATGTTTTTTATTAAATAATTTATTTCTATTAAACATACAAATTTCTATTGTTAATTTATTCATTGTTCCTTAATGATATACTTATATCTTAACGTAGTTTTCTAATACATTACATAATTACGTTAAGGAGCAATGAATAAATTAACAATAAAAATTTTTATGTTAATAGAAATAAATTATTCAATAAAAAACATGTTTTAATAATAATTCGACGGAAGGTGCGCTCCTAGTATATTTCTGGTATAGGGACGCTCCTGAACCTTAGCGTCAGGTAAGCGCTCGACGATTTGAGCGGTGGTGAGAGTCGCTTGTTGGAATCAGCCTGAAAGGTACAAATCTTTGCGAACACTGATCTAGTAAATCGTCTATCTGCCTCTAGATGGCTAGTCAACGTTTCTTAGTCTAGTTCAATAGCTTTTCTCAAAAGTGTTTTTATACGTAGATTGTAGTATATGTACAGTTATTGAGGACCGTTAAACTGTACTTTACTGATTCAATATATTTGATGAAAGTACGCATACTAACTAGCATTAAAATGAAAAACTCAAAAGGAACAAGCTATAACATATATTGGAATGAAAACGATTTCACATTTTTTTTTTATGAAAAGTTTATAAAATTATTTTTTGGAGAGAATATTATTATATTATTATATTAGACAAACATTTAAATTTATTTTTTGTTATATTTTTGTAAAGTATATATGTATATTATATGTACATACAAACAAGGAAATTAATATAAAAAATTTAAAACAATAGATTTGCATTCACATATTACAATTTATTATATATCTGAAATTATACAAGGCATTACTATGGAATATACTGCATATTCACATCTATAAAAATTTTTATAAAGAAGGAAAAAAATTGATAAAAAGGTGTCATAATGTTAAAAAATATTATTTTGTAATCTTTAATTAACGTTTTAAAATTCTATTTTTGAGCTTTAAATTAGGTTTTTTTTTACATAAGCGATCGTTTTATTTTCAATTCATTTTTAGAGACAAATGTTAACAAGATTAATTTGAAAGCTATTATATGATATTCTATCAAGAATCGAATCGATAATTGAACTACGAAAAATAAAACTTAAGCTGTGTATGAAGAAATTTTATCTGAATTCTTCAAATGAATGATACGAAATTATAAAATATGAAATGTTAAATCTAAGATGCTTTTATTAGATTGTATCGTATCTTAAGATTAAGTTTTAGCTGAAAACCTGATTATAATACGCTTCCAAATCTGACTATAATACGCTTCTAAGAATCTTAAATTTTGTTAGCTCTCTTAATTAAAATTAATTTTCAGATTGAAGTTCGAGCTTTAAAAGATTTAGTTATCTAATTAGTGACTTCGCGCGCGCGCACGCGCGAAGCTCGTGAGAAACCCTTTGTTCTTAATAATTTGTAATTCAGTAACTATTGGCACTATGATATATATTATGTTTATATACATATATCTATTATTTTTATATTTTTATATTTTTATAATGCAAATACTGTGTTGAAATAATATATTCATAGAAGTGTAATTAATGTGACCAGGGCACGTCAAGTTTTTTCTTCGCTGTAATCCAGTTAATCATTTTAGTCTCTTTCAGTCTGTCTTATGTGTCTTGCGTCATAAAATATTTGGCTAATTGCATTTATTTCGTATTAGTTTTTTTTTTAAGAAGAAAGTAAAATGCGATACCTTTTTATATACTTAGCGTATGTTTTTTTTATGAATTTCATTGCTTTTAGTAAATTTTTGAAAACGTAATAATATAGAATTTAAATTTTCAAAAATAAAGTGATAATAATTTGTATTCATTGAATATTAGGTTGTTAATAATATATAATAACAAAAAATAAAAATTAATTACTTCCCTCCCTTCCGCCCTTTTTTCTTTCTTTTTTTCTTTCGTGCTCTCTCATCTTCTCCTGCCCTCTTTTCCTACCATTTTTTTTTCTTTTCTCATTCTCTCCTTACCCTCACTTTTTTTTCTTTTATACTTTCATTCTCCCACGATCTTTCTCTCTGAAAATCTGAAATGACCCCTTTTTGAGACCTCTTCTCGATTTCCAGATCTCGATATTGACTGCATCAATGCTATTCATATCGCAATCGAAAGATCCCGCTGGCATTATATATTTTTATGCATTTTTGGCGTCGCTTGATCAATATGTTATATATATGTATGTAATAAGTATTCGGGCATTTACATACACGAAAAGGAAGATTTTGCTGGAGCATTTGAAAATTTAATTAAATGCAAATCTGAAAATAATTTTGTTGGACCATCAAAATAATTATATAGAATTATATTCAAGTTGATTATTAGAATGTCAATATTTTCAGCAGTATTGTGATGGATACAAATACTTAGATACTGTAACTATAAGTACAAATTGTACGTATCTAGATATCAAGGTAATTTTTTTTCTTTGATACTTAGGTACAATTTCTTGTGTATTGATACCTGTATTTAGGCTGCGTTCCGATGTTCTCTGCCAGTGCTAAAAATCTAATAGTATATTACGTGTCTTATAAATATTCAGTACTGATAGTGAATATTGGAATGTAGCCTTAGATACATTTCAGTTCTTTTTTTGACAATACTTTCCTGTATTTATATGCACATTTAACAGACGGAGTTCAGGAAAAATGTATTATGTTTCAAGTATAATACACTTTTATCGAGTTTCGCGCCTGTTGAACGTGCATTTAGTGCAGGATAATAAATTTTAACGCCACGACGAAGTAAAAAAGCCTAAGTACTTACTGAGTATCCATAGTGACGTTAAAGCAGTTAATAAAAGTCTTGAATTTTTCTTTTTATTTGAATAAATAGGTTTTTTAAATCAATTCTACGAAGTTGAATCGTCTTTATCCATGAATAACAGACAACGTCTCGAGTTTGCTTGAACGACGACAAATTGTTTGAAGTTTTATTGACGTGGCAAGTCTGAGCGTGGAGATAATAACCAGGTTGCGTTAATAAAGGAGGGCTAATGAGAGTCTTTTTCGGTTAGTTAACGTGGCCGCCTGTCGTGGCTAAGTTCTTGCTTTGAAGGCGCTTATTGTTGAGCAGTGACTGGTCAGAGGATCAAGGAGAAAGCCAGCGGGTGATCGGCGCTATTACTTATACATCTCTGACCGAAAAGACGATGCATATATTTGACCGCTCTCGCCGGCCATAAGTACCGGTATTGGTGATACAATCACAATCGTGTTTTGATCACAAGCATGCATACCTGACTGTTGCCGTCTGCTCGATCTTTCGTCGCCATAATCTTAGCTACGAGAAATAGAGTTAGAGAGATAATCACATAATATTCTTGGAACAATTTATTCCTAATTTCTCTCATTAAATTTTTTCTCTAGAATCTAAGTCTAAAGAACGAAATTTCGCTTTAAAAATTCATTCTTTTTCGACACAAACTCAATTGTCACTCTTTAAAATTAGATTTCACTACAAAGATTTTAGAGAGTCTATTCTATTTTTATTTTATTTTTTACTCGCGATTTTTATTCTATTTTTAATTCATATCACTCATCGCATTATTTTTTGTACATTTCCATATATCGATGTCATTATTTATGTAAATACGCGTGAAGTGATAATATTTAAAATTGAAAATACGGTCTCGTCTCTGCATTCTTTAGCAAAACGGACTATTATTATAATTTAATACGTTATTTTGTAAATACGTGTTTTGTATGTCCTTTAAATTAGTTACCGCACATAAAATCAAATTTTTCGTAATAACGCATTTGCGAAAATATTATAAAATGACACTACGCTCCAAAATATTTCAGTTTGGATACTCGTAGCTTGAAGATCTTTAAATTGCACATAGCCGAGTAAAATTTACATTGTCTCGCCGGTCATAAGTATAATATTGATGATCGATACAATCATAATTGTGATTACAAGCACCTGGTTATACACCTGACTGTTGCCGTCTGTTCGATTTTTCGCCGTATTCTCAAAAGAAATAATTCACTCACAGAGATAATGATCTTCGTAAAGTTTATTAATTTTCCTTATCACACATCTCATTCTGTTATATTTTAATTTCGTTTTTTAATCAAATTCCATATCATTTGTCGTATTATATTTAAGCGATTCAAACATTTATTTTATGAGAGGATATATGGAAATAGATAAGAAGTACGACAGATTCGTGCAGCCAACTTGGATAAATATAAATTGGTTTTTTTTTACCAAGTTGCTTATATATGCCGCTTAAAGAATAAAATATGAAGATAGAGTGAGCAGCGCAGATGGTGGATGAAAAACTTTTTTAATGAGAGGACGGTGCTGTGAGCGCAGTCATTCAATTATGAAAGAGTTAAAAATTGAAAACAAGAATCGGTGCTGCTACTTTTTTATCGTAAAAATAAGTACGATCAAGTTTCTAACTTTGTAACTATCGATTGATACGTCGAACTTATTTGTAATTCAATTCATATATACTGTCTTATTTCTTATACTTTAATAAAAATATAGTGATAATTTGAGATAAATGATACTTTAAATACTCCATGATAGAAAAGAAAAAAATGACTATTTAATTATTACTTTTGTGATAAAAAATGTAGATATAATTATAAAATCTTTATATCTTGTTAGTTTCGTGTCTTAATTCTTTTTATCTTAATGATATTTTTTTATATAATTTTTTATAATTGCTTACAAATTTTTATTATCATGTCATTAAATTCAAATAACTCATTAAAAATGTATAAAATTTAATAAATTCCTTGTAAATTATTTCATAAATAATTTATTAATTTTTTAAGAACACTTCAAAGTTATAAAATTTTAAAAAGTCTCTAAATAATTTTTTACAACCTAGTATATCACACAACGCTTATCTGTTAATAATAAAATAAGATTCGATAGAGTTCATTGAGATGATCTACCTTTCAGATATCACTTACGTTGCTAGATACCCATTTCAATTACAGTTTGGAACTGCGTCCACCGCTGTCCAAAATCTGACATGTTCCTTTCATGACGTACCTCCACTTTCAGTTTCCTTGCTCTTTGACGTCCCAATCGCTCCCGTCATTCATGTCGATTATTCTGAAGTATCACTGACTACTATCAAATGCTAGATCTGTAATTATAATGCTAAGCCGATTATAGGACGGATGCGAAGGGAACATGAAATAAAAGCGCATTGAAAATGTCTGTTTTAATTATTACTAATATGATATGATAAATGTGATATTTATAAATACTCCATCATCAGCAGCCATTTATTAAAATAAATATACACTAAAAATACTACAAAAAAAATATCACAAATATTAAGTAGACTATGTTAGCGGAAATTGTTAAAATAAAAATTAAAGTACATATTTAATGAGTTTTGATACAATAAGAACACAAAGAAAAAGAACTTATATAAACGTTGTTTAAATATTAAAAATAGATATTTTAAAATACTTTTATTAAAAAATTAATATTGTATTTTAAAGCCAATTTTCTATAAAAATGCTAAGAGTTTAAATGTTTAATACTATTTTATATAGATCTGTTTACTTGTTTATTTATATCTGTTTACTGCTTTGTCTAGGATTAACATTTATTCATTGCAATATACCATCGCTTTGTAACATGTCGCTCGTAATTTAGTAGTGTTTGGAAATTGTTGAGGAAGAACTAACAATGAAAATGAACAGATTGCGTAATACCGATTAGAATAGAATTTGTGTTGAGAACCGTACTCGACGACACTCGGGTGTCCGAGATAATCAACGTGAATGACAGGAGTGAGAGACGCATACGACATAGGATGTCAAAGGATGAGGATGTATCGAAGGTCCGACGATAACAAGGGGTGCCGTGAGATTACATTAAATGCGTTATTGAACGATCCTTCATAATAGCGATTACAGTAATGCGTGTACTAGCGTTCAAAGTGTACAGTAATGAAATTCCAGTAAGTCGAATCGCGACTCGACAATTGAAATTGGAATCTTATGAAAGATACTATATTAAATTACATTATAAATATACCGTTTCTGTAATAAATAAATAAAAGCGAATGA
This sequence comes from Trachymyrmex cornetzi, assembly GCF_001594075.2. Taxonomy (NCBI): domain Eukaryota; kingdom Metazoa; phylum Arthropoda; class Insecta; order Hymenoptera; family Formicidae; genus Trachymyrmex; species Trachymyrmex cornetzi. The sequence continues at coordinate 889,283 of NW_017297166.1, read as the reverse complement.
TTTGAGAATATTATACAATAGTGAAGTAGCAAAATAAAATTATGATTTTGTAACGCTATTAACATAAATTTGTTTTGGTCGAAGTGACCTAAAGTTTTTAAAAATTCTAAGAAATGTAATAAATGTAAATATCTCTTATATCTGTAGCGATAATTAATATTAATGTAATGAGAGAATCGTGCATTACATTTTTGGTCATTTAAGCTAATTATACCCAAATTGGTAGATGATATCAAATATTTAACTCATTTACTTTAATTTTTCAATCTGCAAATAATCTATATTAAATATGTATCACTAACATGCCAAAATTACTACTGTAATATGTGTAACTAATTTATATTAAAAATATATTACTATCACACCGTTAAAGGCGCCGTATAATTTAGAAGTCAGTGGTTTTTTGCATAAAACATGACGAAATCGGGAAATTGATTGCATAACGCGATTGCGGCAAAATCGAAGACGGTCAATGATGGATTCCGGCCATCGAGAATCGATGAGGGAAGCACAATGAAAGAACGAGGTGACGTGGGCGGAGGGTGAGGATCTCGGTGACTGCACTGAGAATGGAGGAGGTGAGATTACAAGGCAACAGCGCGACGTGCAATCACGGCTGGAGACACACGTGGAGGACCGAGATCGTGCCATGCAGCCGGCCTTCCTTCATTCGACGAGGACCCCCTTTCCCGATAATAATTAGACGCTGCCATGCCTCCGACGTCCTTTGCCTACCCGCCCCTCCTCTGTCCTCCGCGTTTGTCAGCCCGTGGACGATCATGCAAGATTCGGGGCCCGACGTAGCAATCAAGGGAACTGTTTGAGTGAAAGCCGACAGCACCGGATGCAATAACCCGGACGACACTTTGCAACTTTGTGTCTTGCCACAGGGTACAATTATGCTACTTCCTTCAAACTGCACCGTGTCGAATGTGAACGCGTTCTCAAGTGTAATGTATAACTTGTAATAATATTTCTCTCTATATACTTTAGAAATTTAGAATGGTTATTAAATGTTTATGCTACGTTATATAACCTCATTTTTTTACTATTAGTATAGTATCCATCATAATCATTTTTAATATTTTGTTCCGAGTTCATTTATATATTTAAGTTGAGAATATAGTTTCTTACATGAAGCGGATTGAACACATACTCGTATATCGATGTAAAATGAGTTCTTAAGAATCGATTAAAAACTTTATAAAAATATTTTTCCTGTAATAATATCTATTGGATGTGTTTTCTAATTTTAATAAAAAATTAATTTGAAACGGAAACTTTTGAAACATTTTGAAGATTTTTATTTTAGATTTTTATTTTAGATTTTTATTTTAGACTGTTAATAGACTAAATATATTCATCTAAAATTAAAAAGAGGACAGTTGATGATGTATAACGTTATAATAATGCGGATAAAAATAAATTAAATTGAACTCAAAAAGCGCAGAGTATATTAAGATACAGTTTAAAATAAGGAAAATTAAAAAAAAAAATATATATATATAACTTTGTATTATACGGATAGCACATACTTATTAAATATGTATTAAATAAGTACAAAACGTAAAAAAAATGAGAAATGGAGTATATTTTTAATTCGTTTTACGTAAATATAAAGAGATTATGAAGCAAAGAATGAAAAGCTAACAAGTTTTTTGATTACGGATAGAGGATAAAATCGACAATCTGACACGAGAGCGCATGAGGAAAAGAGATTAATACATACGAAGGGGAAAAGAAAAAAGCGAGAATAGACAATCAAACGGATTTCGGAGGCTCGTCATCCCTACTAAATCCACCCGACAAACGAAAGGCAGAGTGACGTTGTGCGATTGCGTTCACAGGAGAAGATCCATTTGGATGAGCCAAATTTATCGTCTCGGAAGGAGCTTTACAGAGGAAAGGGGAGGGTAAAATCTCCACTTGGAATTGACTACTTCAGTTTAAATCGCATGATTGCGCGCACGATGACATGTAAATGAACATAAGATTTTTTGTGGAAATATCATTTCTTGAATTTCTCAAAACAAGCTCTTGATGAGACAAGCTCTTAATTTCAGAAAAATGTAAATGAGGAGAAAATTGCAAGGAATGGGCATTAGAAATATTATTCCTTATTATATAATTTTGAAATAATATTACACACAAAATAATACAATGTCATATGTGTGTGTGTGTGTGCGCGCGCGCGCGCGTGTGTGTGTGTGTATGCGTGTGTATACATATACAGAATGTTCCAAAAGTACGATGAATATTTTAAAGATTCTTGTAACGAATTCTTGTAAACTAAAAATTTAATACAAAAATATCGAGACTATAATAGTTTCTAAACGGGAAGTGTTAAAAAATTTTAAATGACGGGACTAAAATTTTGCGCATTTAGGGCAAGAGTATGAAAGTACTTTCTTAAACTGCTTGCCTTTGACAATAACAAACTTTAACACCTTCACTGACTTTCTTACTATATCTTTGAGAAATCGCGAAATTCTAACCCCATCATTCGTAAACATTTTCCATTTAAGAATTATTATAGCCTTAGCATTTTTGTATTAGATCTTTCGTCTTAAAATATTTACATAGAATCTGTCTTTAAAATATCTATCGTCAGTTTTGGGACACCTTATATATATATATATTTTATTAATTACTATAAAAATGCACGGTAAAATTTAAGTTAAATCTATATAAAATATTCATTTTATTTAGATTATTATTTCATATTATTATTTATATTTTATATGATGCTGTAAAAAATTTACTTGGTACAACGGATTGTTAAAATGATAATATTTTAAAATAATAACGTTTGATTTTCTTTCACGCTATTTTAATGTGTGTATTAATTAAATTCTATTAATTTTAATATTAATTTAATATTAATTTATTTCTAATTCGTTTAAATATTAAGTTCATAATTGGATTGAAAATAAGAATATTTCAATATATTAAATAAAATGACAGTTAAAGGTTTTATTGTATACTACGATTAAACTCTTGGTTTAGATTTATAATAGATTTTTATGTTATGTCTTTATGCTTAGCAATTTTTTTGTTGAAGGTTGCGGAGAAAAGTTAAGTGTAAATGAAAAGTATAAAATTTAATAAACTTTGATGTAGCATACGCATAAGGCTTTAATATATACACGCATGTTAAAGAGTCCAGATCAGATTAGAATGACGAATAGTCGTTCGTCATGCAACGTTGACGCTTTGATAACGCTGAGGTTGCTTGTGTAGATATAAAACTGCAAAAAATCACAAGTGTATTCCGTTATTATAAAGCAACATATTTTTTGCAAATTATCTTAAAAGATAATAAACTCGAAATGAAAAACGAAAAATATGAAGACACTGTATATCATTCTAAAATCTTATACTTTTAATTCACTTAATATATAGCATGTAAATTTAAAAAAAATTAATTCGAATATAACTATGATTTTTTTCAACGTCAAGAATTATGCATTTCATATATATATTCATTATAGAATATCACTGATTACCATACTCTTGAAGATACCTTGTGTATATTCATTGCGTATTATAAAAACGATCGTGAAAGGTAAGAGACCAGTTCTTAAAAAGCAATTAAATTGCTGTGCTCAATATATAAATAATTACAGGTCGTCACAGAGGAATTTCGCGCATCGAATTTCTGTCGCTCCGTTTGGCAAACCCGGGCTCGTATTAATACAAGTTGCAGTGTTAAAAAACGACAGAATGATTAAATCACGCCCGGGAAAGGTTCATTTGGAACGATGATGGTCTAATAATTGGTCCAATAAAAAAACGAAGGAGCAAAGAGGAGGCGGGCGTAAGCGTTTACCCGCTAAAACAAACTAATAACCGGCGACGTCTAGAACCAGCCTGGGTGATCAAAGAGCGTTTAACGTCGTTTGCAGAAGGTGGAATCATCGGCCAATAGCAGCTGGTAGTGGGCTGGTTACTAACCGCGATAAGCTTATAATTATCTCTACAACAAAATTACGTGCTATTATAATAGCACGTAATTTTGTTATAAGAAAATATATTTTGTCACCGATACTCGCTTTTAAGATATGAATGGTAAAGAGTTAAATGCAGAGTATTTCGTTAAAAAATGGTTTTTTAACTGCAAATTATGTATTTCTATGTACAATAAATATAATAAATAAATAAATACTTAAAGCGCGAGAAATATTATTGTAATTATTTATAGGTACATAGTTATTTCAATGATATATAATTTGGTTGGACATATTAAATCTATTCTTGTAATGATGACATATTAAATCTATTCTTGAAAAAACGAGAGAATCAGTTATTTTTACCTTTTCTAAACTCACGGGGTTAAAGACGAGCTTTCCATTTGATCGCGAGAAATCATTGGCGAGCCGAGGCCATCGGTTGCTCGCAAGGCGTGAACTCAGCAAATTTCCGATAAACCCAATAACGTACAAACGCTCGCGCTCGCGCCATAACCGGTGTAGCCTTTGGCGATTTGATTGGACTTTAATAAAGCATTCTCTGTCAGTGGCGACGGCGAACATTCCACGTTGAAAAGTGGGACGCGATCGACGTTATTGATTTGCGAATACTACCATTGCAGGAGTCGGAAAAGCGGCGAGCATTTTCGGCGCAGACGGCGACCGTGATTTACCGTTCGAAGGGAACGGGGAGCGGGAATATCGGGAAATCCTATGTCTTGGGAATTAATCGTCCTTTCTCGCCCCTTACGCTTACTCTTGACGTTACGTACCCTCTTCACCCTTTCTCCATCTTCATTACAATTCCGTGGATTTCCCGCTGGGCTCGGGGATCGCCGCCAGACCCGGCCGACGCCCTTGTTGGTTTCGCGGCGATTTCGTGAATGCGAATTTGCGAGTTTCATGCAGACGCAAAATGCTCCGCGAGCGACCGCATGTGTGCGATACGTAACTTCAAAAGCTGGATTTACTAGCGAATTAGTACGCCGAAATTCTGATAATTTAGTTGGACGTCGACGGGGAACCCGCTTGGGATTCGACGTGGAATTTCGATTCGGCTGTATGTAAATACTGGACGATTCATGCATTAGAAATTGAAATTTCGTACGGTCGACGTCTCCGCAAGACTACCATATGTCTCAAAAATAATGATTAATGTTGCTCATAAAGAAAATTAATTATATAAAAGATATAACATATACATATTACCTAATGTTTTCGCTCTTTTAATTGCAATATAACTTCTGCAATAAATAAAATATAAGAATATAGGATGTCGCAATAATTAAAATTTTTATTTATATCTTATATCAAAATGTTGATTTAAGGAATAATATAATAAATTATAATACACGTATATTTCATAATTTTTAATATTATTTCAAACTTATCAAAAAATGTTACTCTTCGTAAGATTACTTTTAAATCTGAATCAGTGGATAGTCACTAATTATCCAGTGGCATACTTAGTACTGATAATCAGTAAAGTTGAACTAAAAAAAAAAGAACGTTTAAACTAAAATACTGACATTTGCACGTTAATTTCAATCTTCCAATACCGTATTCATTGAATTTAAGCAATTATATATTAATAAAACAAGGTTAGTTACATCACATAGTAAAGATTAGTTAGGTTAGGGATCTCATATTTAATTCATTGATTACCAGTGACATACTTGGCACTGATATCAGTGATTATCCACTGATTCAAATTTAGAGAATGTATACCTTTAGATTTCATTTCCTAGTGTTTCATAATATGAAAGTTATAACAACAAGGAAAAATCTACTCGACACATATCCTCACTGAGTTCATCTCTCATATAATACAGACCCCCGAAGAACGCCCCAAAAGCGTCCAAAGGACGTTCTCAGGATGTCTCTCGGATAAAGTGTACTATATGAGCTTATTGGCCTTAGAAGAATCATCCTATTCAGTCTACCGAATAAGCTTGAGAGCCACTTATTCAACGATGGTAGACGCAAACAACATTCGATTCCAACGAGAATTTCAGATACGTCCGTCCGACTGAGAGAGACTTCGGGGTTAATTGCTATTTCCTTTCGTCTCGCCTTTAACCCTTTGCTAGGACAAAACTGAGGAGAAAGCTTGCGAGAGAGA
>NW_017297166.1:817146-883179 GCF_001594075.2 Trachymyrmex cornetzi | reverse complement strand
GAGAAGGAGCATTTACCCCAATTTATATGTTGGTCGTAAGTCGGCTTGAGCCGTTCTGTCTCCCCCGATCTCTCTCAATCGCGCCAACTCCCCTTTCCCCGGTCCTTTGTTCGTGCGATCGACGTGTCCACGCCCATTCGATTAAAAGCGTATATACGTGATCGATTCCAATAATTAAATCTCATCATGTCGTATCATCGTGCGTCAGCCGCATTACGATGTGACTTCGCATGCCCGCGGGGTCTTTGGAGAAATAAATCGCGGTGAGAGAGATCGCGGGCGTACACAATGCTCGCTCTTTCTCCTTTCGGCGTATCGATATAATGGCCCGATTTTTGCTGCCGATTGAACCCGAAGTGTTGCAGCATAACTAATTGCGCCGGAACAAAGACCGGTTTTTATTCTTGCGCGGGACGCGATTGCCGTATTATTTCGGCTCGATATCGATGGTATCCAATTGATGGACGTTGTGATATAATAGTTTCACTTATAGGAGCTGATTTGCGTATTGAATGGATATTATGGGTTTTTCAAAAGGAACCGTGTCATACACAAGAACTTTTTTCTGAGCTACAAAGACAGTTAATTTCGTTATATGTATAGATTAACTACATCTGCTATTTTATGATTACTTTGTTACGACACGCAAGTAATTTATTGCCAAATCAAATTTTATAATTATAGTCGAGTGGTAATGAAATAATTTTCGAGGCAAATAAATATAATAAAAAGCTTTATTGAATAAATCATAGTAGTACGAGATGATATATGGAAATGCAATCGATCTAAAGGACTCCGCACTATTCTTATGTAAAATGGATCCCAATCGAATTGACTGAAATTTTACTATAATGTAGATCATGATGTCCTGATCAAAAGTTCTCATGGGCACAAGGTCCAAAAATGAATAATTTTCGAGATATTGGAAATCAAATGTTGGAATTTAGCTATATTTCCAATATTTGATATCCAATATCTCGAAAATTGTCCATTTTTGGACCTTGTGCTCATGAGGATTTTTAATCAGGACATCATGATCTACATTATAGTAAAATTTCAGCCAATTTGACTGGGATCCATTTTACATAACATTAGGGCGGGGTCCTTTATTATTAATTGAGTTCCAAATGCAACTTTAATCATGCAATTAATCGTGTCTAATAAAAATTGATTTTTCTTGTTTAAATGATTACAATTATGTTATCTTAATGCTGAAACTGGCTCAATTATACTATAATAGTACCAAGTATAGAATTAATTTAGATATATCGAAAATAGACATACATTCTTCTCAACTTGGAAATAGTTACCTGTGGTGTTTTTATATCCCAGCGGCGAGAAAATATGAATTATAAAATGGATATTCTTATTTTCTTCCTTTTTAAATAATTATTTCTTACAAACCTTTAAATATGCAATTTCATTGAAAACCCGTAATAAAGAAGCTTTATATTAATTAAAATCTTAATTTTTTTTAAAAACATTGTGCCATAATAAGCTACTTAACGCTTTCATTTAATATTTATTTCGTTTTTATTTACTTTTTTCAGAAAATTGTGAGTAAATCCATATAATATCACATAATATTCTTAAATGTCAATAAATCGGAAAACAATTAATGTACAATATGTTATTAATAATAATGATTTTAATTGGAGTGTTAAAGCACCACAGGTGATCGTTTACGTAAAAAGAATGAGGTGACTACTCCCGGTTTAAAGAGCATATAATGCAATGAAAGGTTCGGTTCTTTCCTCCTGCTTTTCAATCTGCCAGCATGTGTAAGAAATTAAAATTTAATAAATTAATATTTGTTTTACACATTCGAATGGTAGAAATTGAGCGGTATAACAATGAATTCATATTAGATTACTTCTATACCGCTTATATACAGCTTGCTTGATACATCCGTACGTAAGTTTTTCAATTTTTTTATGTCGTCCGATTGAAAAGAGACGTTTAATTACAAATTGTTTAATTTTACAGTATCGACATATAACCGAGGGAGAACGATGGAATAATTTACTTAGGACAAAATGAATATAATGAAGGAATGTTATCGAGAAAAATTGACACGAGATACGAAGGCTGGTAGAGAATAACAGAATTAACCTATGCAAATTCACACTACGTACTACGCGCGCGAATACGTTGTATTAAATTCCATTGAATTAAATCAACTTTCGTCGGTACATGATGGCGCGGCACAGCAGTTTAAATTAAACCGGCGATTGCAGAATTCATTTAGGTCCGCGCACGATTTGCGCCGGAGCGAATCCTGTCTTTCGAAAATTACCTTATCTTCTCTTTAGCATACTGTGCGACTGCTACATCAAGAATTGCATTTCGAAGCAGTCGGGCGAAAATTTTGTGCAAAGTGGCTACCCCGGCGACGTTCACTCTAATATAATGTTCCTCTCAACGCAGAAAGATTTAAAGCTCGGTGAGTTAGCAAGCTTCTCAGGCGCGTTCGTCGCGCGCGCGCGTGAATATTACTTTTATTTTTGAACATCTTTTATTCACGTTGCCGATCGCGCATCTACTTCAGTCTTCAGGCGAATACAGAGATTTTTCAAGCGACGGAATAAAATTGAAGAGCATTATCTACCCAGCCGCGCGCAATGGCCGCTCTTGTACGGATTTTGAATTCTCCAATCATTCGCGAGTCTCGAAGTCGTCCGTAGAGTCTTGAAACGCGAGAACTTAACCGGATAGCACGGTTAAATCTGACGCAATCCCGCACGAAATCCCCGCCGATGAATTGCTCCGTACCGATGTAGGGATTATTGCTTTTCCTTGCCCCCTTACACCTATCTTTGCATCCGCGCAGCGCGTCGTCTACTGAAATATCGAACTTGGTCTTTGATCGGGACCGGTGCCTTAGGGAAATTACTGACTGAGCGCCAAGAAAATCCGCTCCGTGATCGACGTCCAACAAATTCCGACACGATTGTTGAAGATTCCGAACACGTCGCCGCGGTCTGGATTGCGTGTACGTAACGAATTATTATCCTTCCATTGAGGTTGTTATGGCAGAATACCTTAATCATTTTACATTTAAAGATTACATTTCAAGCAACACAGCAGGCAATTTATTCAATACAATGATGCTTATTTCAATAGATAAATTTAATTTCGTTGAATTTTTCCGCACGATTCTAGACTCTTTAAAAATTCTGACAGAAATTTGTAATAAATCAGAGAATGTAATTACCCGATACGATTAATTAAAATGCAATGAAACACTCATAAAATTTAGATTTAATATTATAATCCAATTTATTTCATATATTAATTATATTCGTATTATGTATCTATAATATTAACTTTGTGATAATATTTAATTAGGCGTTTTTTGTAATCGTAGTCTTTTCGTAGGTAAAAAAAAGCCTAAAGTATTACAAAAAGGCACTGAATAAAAGATAATTGGGCCAACGATTAAGCCAAATGAAGTCTTCTCCGTTAAATGGCATGATTATTAGTCGACACAAAGAAGAACGATCTTTAAAGTAAAAAGCAATTTCATGTTTTGCTTTTATGTTCCGGTTCCGCGAGATTCGCGAAAGAAAATTAAGTAACCCAAAGACTCCTTTATAACAGGAATCTGTCGAACTGCCAATAATGATGATTTCAATCGTGGATTAACGATATACCATTTTCCAGATCTTTGCATAATAAAATAAGCAATTACCGAATATTTCTGGAATAATTTAGTTTTTATTTCACGAGAAGAAAATCTTCTCTCAGAATATATATTATGTTATATTAATTTCATTGACCCAAAAAATATATGATAGTCGTTATATGACTAAAATCATTTCTTCCTGAAACTGCCAATAAAATCCGAGTTTAATTTTGATTCTGTAATGGCAATCTCACTTTTTAATTGAATACCGAATTAACTAGACGGGTTCCACGGAAATTGACGTGAAACAGTTTTTTTATGTCGAAGATTATTTCGATTTCCTGCCAATACAATTCGCATATTTACTGGCATCCATTTGATGTGATAGTGATAAGGTCGAAGCAGTGATTGCTCGCAAGAATATAGAAAGAATGCGGCATTCGCTTTTAATAAATATTTATCACGGAATTTAATTAAAAAATGCATTTAGAGAATATTTGATGCAACATAGAATTTGCAAATACGTTTAATTGAGAACGAAATAAAATATCCCGTTTTGCAAATTCTGTTTTTTATAATCGGCGATAATTTCAAATTCTAAATATCATAATAATTTTTGTTAAATTTATTTGCTATTCAATAATATAAAAAATGTGGACATCAAATTTTGCGAGCGAGAAATTAATAACTTGATCATTGGCTTTGTCGAACTTCACACTTTTATTTGAAAGTAAAAATATATAAATTTTCATATTTTCGTGTTCTAAAAATGTGCAATATTTCTGAAAAATAGTTTTGAATTACAAATATCCTGAATATATTAATAACGTTTTGATATTGGAAATAAATAAACCGTCGAAAGATGGTGAACAAAATTTTTTTAATGAAAATTTTGGAAGACAGAGTACATTTATTAAAACAATTAATATACTTCGCGTTGATCTCATTTCGTCGATTTTATGTAATTTAGATAAATGCTATCAATACCAATTTCATGTTCCATATATTCAGATATTTCAAGATACGAATATTTTTAATCATTGACAATTATAAGGAATAATTGCGTTTGGCTCTAATTTGATTGAATGTCGCTAAGTTTTTCAGTTTGAAACTGAAAGACGTAACTTTCTGTATTTTCCCTTTTCCTATAATAAGATTCCAGATTTACCGGGGAATCTGCAGCAGGTAAAACACTACGTACGATGGGAACACATCAATGTCAGATCAAACGCGCGCGCTATCTCTCGTATCGATATAAACAGTGATTTATAACTTATCCATCGCGCGTAAATCAAGCCGCCGAAGTTCACGGCGCGGCTTTCAAATTCCACAGGCATACTGCCGCGCGCGTGTGTTAGGCCAGACAGTGGAATAAATTCCAAGGTATAGATCTTACCTGCGTGTTTGGCCCGATCGAAAACGATCCCCGACACCGGTACTAAATCTCTTTAGCAATCACTGAAAGTGGAAAGAGAAAAACTGCTTCGCGCTACGGATTTTCGCGGTTACTGTAGTGCGGAGGTAATTGATGCTCGCCCTCTTACGCGCTGAATTTTTGGTAGGTGCGACATAAACGATCAATCTTCGCGCGAGGACACGGTATGAAACTTGATTGTTGTTTCAGTTTTATTATAAAATAAGAAATAGTAAGAGAAGACGCATTAAATAATTATTCACGCGATACGTTTAAGTAGAACTCTTAATATTTTTATTATTTTATATTATAGATAATATTTGATTGTAATAAATCCAAATATTTTTCAAATAAAACATATTGTTACAAAAGTATTTCTCTTTAATATATTTTTTCTTAAATTAATTCCTTATAAATGATGTTTCTAACTGTCATAATTCTAACATTGCATTATTGAATTTCTTTCTTTTGAAAGATTTCTAAATTATTTCTTATTTGTTAAATTGTGTTATCTCTCAAAAAGGATATCATGACAGTTCTAACAAGAGATACTGGCTTATATTTTTAGTTAAATATGTGTAAACTTTTTCGACATAACACATGAAATTCGCGGATTAACAACTTGGTCATCTGCGATTATGACTTGGCGTTTCTGCGAGACAGGTGGCTTTAACTAGGTCCCAGTCTAGTATGGAAACTAGGTGTAGATGATTACATTTACCCTCAGTGGATCCTCCCCTGCGTTGCATTTGCAAACTGATTCGATATATTGGAAGCCAGTGCGAGATTCGACTTAGGCTGCGATTACGCGGGATGCAGCAGGTAATAGGTACGTGCGGCATGCATAAATAATAGTTGTGCTAGCTCGTGAGATGAATGAGACACAGCTGAAGCGGACGTTCCATTTATGCGGGAAAATTATTGTGATTGCGCTCGAGAATGTTCTAAAGAAAAAAATATACATCTTTTTCTTAATTGTAAAATTAAATATATTATATCAGAAAAATCGAGGATCTTTAAAATAATTAAGCTCGATTTTTTTATTAACTAAACTTATTTTTTTTTTTTAATGCAAATGTGAACTTAAATGTAAAATATAATATCAAAAATATGCACAGGTAAGTGATTTGGTTTTATGCGATCAAATACAATATAATTAATTTTAAAACACATCATTCGATAAATGTTTAAATAAAAAAAGAATCAAACGAAATGCAATATTAAAGTAAGATTGTAAAACAATCTCGTTAATGCTTTCAACATGTTATCATATTTTCTTTTAGGATGAATAACATTTGATTCGAGAAACCTATTAAGTCGGGTAATAAATCGTAATGTGTCTCAAGTATATAGTGAGTGTTTCCTATATCTATTATTAATTTTTCATTGTCGCTGTCGCTACAATTCCACTTTGTTCTTTCTCGTCTGTTACGTTTTAATTAAGGTCTCGATATTTTATGGATACGTAAACCAACGTACACAGTTTCTCAATTATTTTACTTCCAAGCACGAGCTATTACACTACCGCACTTCCAGCTGTTTCATTATTCGAACAAAAAGAAACCTCACATACACATATAAAGCGTCATAAAGAAACTTGCTTTTCATATCCTTTTATATCAAGATTACAATTGTGAATAAATAATGGACGGCCAAATTCAGGTGAGGTATTCTTTATGAATTCGATCGTGCGTGGTAACAGACGGTAGGAACTTCGCGGTATGTAGGTGTCCGACTTTCGTATATAGTAAATGGGAAATCGATCGAAGCATGGATTAATCTGAAATCGGCGAATAATAACGGGGACGACGGAATAATTTATTGTAAGAATGTAGAATTAAGCTTCCACTTCGACGTATATGGATGAGACTGAATGCATCAAGTTCGTACGTAATCAATATTCCGCAATTAATTATTACGTTACCGGGCCATCAGAACGGGTAAGATAATCAATAAGGAATGCATTATAACGTCGGGCGAGTCTTGCAGTGTTCATTAACTTTTTATTCCGGACGTCGCTGCAATTTTCCTCCGATCGCTCCCGCCCGCTCGCGCCTCTTATCCTTTTCATTAAAGCCTTCATTTCGCGTAGTGATGTAAATTATTACATTTTTAATTATCCTGTCTAATAAAATCTTCTTTTTACTCTTTTTTCCCCATTAACGCGAGTATTTTCTCTCGCGAAAGTTGTTCTACGGATTATAAAAACGCAATTCCAGTATAGCGACGGTGCCAGCACTATTAATGTTATTTCTGAAAAGAATCTAAATCACGTTTATAAATGATTTTCTGAAAATAAAATAGAATTTTGCTGCGCGCACGTAGTACATTTTCGTCAGACAAATCTTGTGGAAAACTTAAATGGATCACTTAACTACGTTAAAAAACTGATTAATGTAACGTGTTTTCAATTTTTAAAATCAATGATTGTTCTTTAAAATACGTAACCATAAGCTGCACAAAAATTCAGATCGCAGATATTAATATAAGCAATACATTCACAAGAATATACATTTTTCCACAGTAAAATGTTCGTTATAAGTTCTTATTTAATGTTCTCATCATATAGGTCATTTAATTACAGATTTATATCTTCATGCAATGAAATGTTACTTTATATTATACCTATGCATCCATTAGCCCCATTCTTACCAAATATATCCATTCTTGACTGAAAAAAATAATGCCACAAATCTCTTTCTATAACAATTTTTTGTAATGTGCAGTTATAATGAAATCTTAACCCATTTCCTTAATTTCTCACAATGTTTCTATACATACTTTAGAAGCTTATACGAAACACGTTAAGCGACAGGAACGAGAAGAATTCTTTTCTCTCGAACGTTTCCTTTTTTTGTTGCTCGGTCGCTGTAGAACCCAGGACGTTTATCAATCTTTGTAGCAAGTCGCGTTGCACAAACGGATGGAATCGCGGTCGAGCATTGACAAGCCTGGGACGTCGTACGTTCATACGTTCGTTCGTAGCACAAAAGGACACAGAATATCGCAGCAAGCTCATTTTCAAGGATCGTCGACCTCTCTGCAGTCGCGTCGATCATTAATTCTTCACTGTCCGTGTCGCGGTAGTTTTCGTTCGAGATTCTCGCTCTTATTCCGTCGTCCTTTTGATTAAAGTCTTCATATTTTACGAACCTGTCCTGGCCGGAATTGTGATGGCCTTGCGTGTGTGCCCGGGCCTCGGGCCGGGGCCGAAACAAATGGAAGGACCGGTGCAAGGAGAGAGGCGGCAGACAAGCGGTATCAATGGTAATGGCCGTCCCAGCGGACTTATTTAGGAACGCATACGAAATTATACGCGCGAGACGCGACCGGCTGCGGTGGATAATAAAGGAGAAAAAATAAAAAGGATACCGCGCGGCGTGTGTGGTGGGCCCTGTGTCGCGTTTGACAGATGTCAGGACAAAGTGGAGAGAGTGCGTGGCGGAGGAAGGTAGGAAGGGGTTGCTCGCGATATCGTGGCTGTGCGTGTTACATTTAGGTGATTGATGAACGCGCTCAATGAGAATCACAGCTGGGTCGCGCACATATCTTCTCGCGCGGTCAAGTCCGCCGAGGTCTAATCCAATGGTTGGCCCTGCAGCATGATGTGTAGATGTCTAGCTGATGTAAACGGACCTTACCGATTGGTGGATTGGCTGAAATCGGCAGCCGCGTAATTTAGATAGGTCTAATTGAAGAGTCAAGTGAACCTACACGCTATACGTTCGACGAAAGTTAAATTGTTCCCATAGAGACGTTACTCATTTTCTGCTACATTTATACATAAGAATCTAAGTTTTTTTTTAATGAAAGACTAGCTTAATGGCTTTTATTAAAATCATATAAATGAATTGTTCATATAAAAAAGTAATTTTTTGATGTAATGCATCTTTTTCATAACAAAAAATTTAATAATAATTGAAAGACTCACTTTTGAAGAGAACTCACGTTCATCGATAGTTTAATATTCTTAATATACTACAGAAATTTAATACCGCTTAGTTTTCCGATTTAATTCGACATTTACGTTTAGAGCTCATATCTGGTGCACAATTGAAATGACAGAGATGACACGTCAAAAGAATATCCCGTTTTATTACGTCTATGCTTCGAGCGAATTAATGACTAACAATCAGTGTATATAAAAAAAAAAGATGATGGGCAGTACTTTATCCACTGTCACGCACATTGGCTCCACAACTGTCGGATTTTCCTCATGATCGCACTCACAGTGTCCGATCCCCCTGCACCGTCGGCATATCCCTGTCATAAACAAACCCCGAAGCGAGAAGATCAATAATGCCCAGGGACATTCTTACGCGCCGCGGTTCCCGGATTGGGATAGTTGTGAGAGATCATAAAGCGATTTGGTGTACTGCCCCGGCCCAGTGATTGATCTGCACGCACGATAAACATTGCTCAGCTACGCCGCGAAATGACGTATGCGCTCGTATTAATATCGGTGATGGAGGAACGTGGCCAGCTGCGCAACCATGACCGACCTCGCCTGGACCCCGCTCTCGCGCAAATGCCGAGCGATGCCCGTTTGTCTCCGAGGATGGATTCGCAGTTTCAAAATAGTTCAAATAGAGACAACGCGTCTAATCGATCTTTCAGTCGCCCGGCGTGTTCATGGCGTAGCGAACCTGCACGTATTTAATCATTCCTGCTACAAAATTGCGATGCGTCCTCTCACGATTTCATTTTCATGTAAAACAATGTATAATTGATTTAAAGATTAATCCTTCCAATCTCTCTCTCTCTCTCTCTCTCTCTCTCTCTCTCTCTCTGCGCAAAATGTTATCATCTTTTAAAAATTAATCATTTCTCTTCTTATCCGTTTTATTGGTCAAATCGGTATTGGACTAACGTTTTTGTGTATAAATAATGTTATATTGTTTAATAAGGAATATTTATAAGGTAGATTCGTAAAGAATTTAAAAGAAATTAAAATCTTGACGACAAATGTAATAAAAAATGTATTGTAAAGTATATAAACTGTTAATTTTAATAATAATTGCTATTTTGATTATTGTGGGCTCGAGTCGCTGAGTATTTAGTGAAAGTAGGTATTCGGACCAACGGTGTTCCATCCGCATTATTTATCTCGTTACATTTTAATGCAAACAACAACACATCGGTTGCATGTGTGCATATTGTATATGCAGATTCCATATATATTTCGTAGAGGACATACTGTGGTTCATACGAGCATTATTTTCCGTACGATCGACGAGCGAGGGACGGGAAAGAGGAGAGGCAACCGCAGAGTTCGGACGGCGGCAGCTGAAATTTTATTCACGCACAATAATTTGCATTCTGGCTCGTCGGGACAAGAACCCACATTATTAGCAGGTAGAATGGGATTGGCATCGAATTTGGATGCCGTGGAGGGAGACTCGATAACCGAAAGACCGCGAAGAGAGCAAGAGAGAGAGAGAGAGCGGAATCCATGCGGTTTCTTTGCCTCCAATGATTCTGTAATTAACTTTTTGTTAGTCAATACTCCTTCCACGTTTCTCGCTTGTGTGTTTCAGAAGATATCTGTTATATTCGCGTAAGACATCTTGGCAAATTGCCAACTTGAATTTTTTAAACAAAATTATCATTACACAAAAAGGAAGTTTTTGCTGAAGCATCTAAAAATTTAGCTAAATCTGAAAATAATTTTGTTGCATTATCAAAATAATTATAACAAAAAACAAACTAAATCTGGGGGCTAATGAGAGTCAGCGCGAGCGGAGGTGCGCAATAAAATTTTACAAATAAATTGGTTAATCCATACGAAGTTGGTGTCATCTTTATTTCAAATCTTGAGAAATCTTGAAAATCTTCTCTTTGGAATCTTCATCAGCAATCTTCTTAATCCATAATATTAGATTTTCGCAAAATAATTATATTGGACGCTCAAATTGGTTGGTTGCGCAATTATAACGCATAAGAGAACCAACCACAATCTGAACCCTTACTTTCCATCTATTTTACGAAAAAGAATTTTTATTAATTGATTCTTATGCACTATGCGTTATGCGTTACGCAAAAGTCTGTGTCGCGGCCCTTAGAATTATTTATTTATACTGATTTCATGAAATTTTATGGTGATTACGCATGATTGACATGATTACATGGAAATTCAAAATAATTTATGCTATGATTGCATATGATTTCTGGTGATTACACATGATTTCCAGGCATTGTAATGAAATCTCAAATAATTTCTGCCGATATTACACATGATTTTATTATATTTTTTAATAATCCCACATTATCTGATTTCATGGACATATCTGATTGCAAAATGATGCAACGTACCTTTAGTTTATGTATACGAATTCATACGTCTTCAAGGCGCCACTTTGGAGCCATCGAATAACTAAATGTTTTGGAAAGCCGTTGCATGAATTTTCCTTTTCTTGTAATTTCGGATATCAACTTTAAAACATAAACATATTTTTCCTTAAAAAATTGTTATTTTAAATTTTTGTAAAAAAAGTATATTTTTCTTACTTTGTAAGCTGTACTTAGAAATATCTAGTAATAAGTAGTATCTAGTATAATAGAGGGACAATTATTTTTCTTGTCAGTGTAACGGCACTTTATAATATGTATGGTTTATGATATATGTGATATATATGTATGTAGGATGGTTGTTATATATATATATATATTTTAACATTATTAATTGTAATTTTTGGAATTTATTCGGGTCACCTCCTAACGTGGTTTAATATCTTAAAAATATAACACCAGAATTTATTCAGATTTTGTGAACAATTTTAACCAGTGTCACTACGGCACGGATAGGCAAAAAAACACTTTGTGGACAAAATTCAGCCGACGCTCTAATTGTTACCAAATAAAAAAAATTTTTTTTTTAATTTGCTCCAAATTGAATGAGCTATAATCCCATTTTGCGTAAACTTGATTACGATTCAAATTAAAAATTGCCGATTCGGTGTTTGTTAACGTATGATTTTGATTACTTTCTACTCACTTTATTGGATCGGCCGAATTTTGTCCACAAAAGTGTCTTTTCGATTACTCGTGCCCTGGTAAAACACGGATAAAAATTGTTTAAAAAATCCGAAAAATATCTGGTGTTACTTTGTTGAGTTGTTGAATCACTATAGGAAATTGAAATTCAATATATGAAGTAAAACTGAGCTCTCGAGATAAAAATGATAGCAATACATGTCTATCATATTATTGTTCTCAATTGCCCGTTAATCTTAACTTTCAATTGAGAACAATAATCGAACACAGTTAATTCAGCGAAATAATTAATAAATGTATTGTTCAGACATTACATACAGATCGAAAAATTAATCGGTTCGGATAGGTATAAAAGAGCAGCTGAGGAGTCTCTTCAATTCTATATTTGAGGAAACATCCTTGTCAATTAGATGTTTGGCAAAATGAGCGCAGCTGCTAATAATTATTATCATGTCAAAATATAAATTTTTTTCAAAAGATGAATGCAAGAAACACATTAGAGTACTGATTCGTATCGACTAAATTATTAAAATTACATGATTAATTTTTCAATTTTTAAATATTTTTTACCCTTAAGTCACGTCTGCCTAGCTGGCCCTCCCACTTACCCAAATCTTAATGAAAAAATTATGGAATAATACGCTATTTATGCGCTACCTATATCCGCAAAAAAAAAATTTTTGCGCTCATTCCGTTCTAATGCGAACATTCGTGAGCAAACGATGAGCAAACGAATGCAGAAAAAAATATTCGATTTTTAATATTTTAAATTTCGTATAATTTTTGAACTAAGGGTGAGCAAACGAAAATTCCGACGGAGCAATCGTGAGCAAACGATGAGCAAACGAATGCAAAAATAAAATATTCGATTTTTTAATATTGGAGGACTAGCGTGAAGTTGGCCCCCTAAAATTTAAATTTCGTACAACTTTTGAACCAAAGGTGAAGAAACGAAAATTCCGACGGAGCAATCGTGAGCAAACGATGAGCAAACGAATGCAAAAATAAAATATTCGATTTTTTAATATTGGAGGGCTAGCGTGAAGTTGGCCCCCAAAATTTAAATTTCGTACAACTTTTGAACCAAGGGTGAGCAAACGAAAATTCCGACGGAGCAATCGTGAGCAAACGATGAGCAAACGAATGCAAAAATCAAATATTCGATTTTTTAATATTAGAGGGCTAAGAAAAACTTTAAGCTTTCACGCCAGATAGTCGAAAATTTTGCAACAAATATATTCTATACATAATTTTGATCTAACAAAATTCCACAGAACTTTTTCTCCAATCCAATACTCGTGTACATATTTTAATAGACTATTGTAATATACAGCAACAAATTAAATAATAAATTATTTATTTTTTAGGGTCACATAAGTGACACAATAATACTCAACAAAATACAATTGACAAAGCGATTATAACTATTCTTAATAATAATGACGAACCATTGATGAAAGAAGTTGAGAATAAAAATATAATTTTTTACAAGATATGATATGTATGTATAGATGGAAATTTTCCAGTAATTATAATTTTTTCGTGAGATACATTTGAATACTGTCAGATACAGGAGCACTGACGTGTAAAGTTGACAATGCGTTCGGAAGGTGAAACAGTCCAATAAATTCCCACTGTTTAATCTTTAAATATTATTTAAGATGATTGATTTTTGCCTTATGTCCTTGCTGGATTTAATGTAGTTCACTCGCGTATTGAATGCTGTCATAATTTCTTGAAATTAAATGAGCTTCGTTAGGTTGTGTCAATCTGTATTCATTTTTTTTCGTTTGCCATCCAAGAATAAGCGCTATTAAAAGTTTTCTCTTACTAGCGAGAGTGGAAATTCGGAGTGAGAGTATCGTTCCCGAAGGGACCTAACTTTTGGATCATATCGCGAGTGTGTATAGTACTGCCTTAAAGTTACGTTCCATACTAGCGCTTACAGCGCTATAAGCATTATTTGTGCTTGTTTAATATTTGATGGGCAACAAGGATGAAATGATGGTTAACAGCGTATAAACATAAAAACGAAACGTTCTGTACATAAATGTATAGAACGATCGTAATAAAGAATCACTTAGTTCTAATTAACCCGGCTGCGTCTTCAGAACTGTCTAATTTTAAGATTGAACGTACGCGCTGATTATTACTTTTGTGTATGAGTATCACTTATGTATCTATTATTATAAATCGACAAATAAGAATTATATTAAAACAATTGATATTAACTCATTAGTAATTTGTGCCTGTCTCACAATATTGAATCATCGTCATATTTTTTAAGTAAATTTCGCAATAAGAATTAATTACTTATAGATTTTAATATGTCATTCAACATTATTAAGATCGTTTCGAAGATGCGAATAAGCATCAAAAATTTGTTTAATTGCTAGTCAATTTAACTCTCTCGTGATATTACTGCGGTAGTTTAGTAGAGTTAGCGTTTCAAGACCGAAAAATCATTTCATCCCGCGTTTCTAGGGATTACATACGTAATATATAAATTCACAAGAATCATACAAGCATTAAGATCCAGCTAAGACCGTTTAAGGCTTTGATTTCTACAATTTGTGTTATCACATATACGGTCCTATAATATATTGTCTTTTAATAAAGTTCTGCGTAAAAAACCTCTGGATTTAAATAAAGATTGACGTACTATTCTGAGGGAGAAGACCACTACAAATTGATTGCCAACAGCATCGTTTGCCCACATCACATTTCCCGACAGTTCAATTGCGCACAAAAATTATTGCCTGTAACTTGATCGCTTACATGCACTATACTGTCCACGTATACATGTAAGAAGAGAAAAAAAGGACACATTTGAACATATGGCACTATTGCGCAAAAACTGTATTCCACACATAATATTATAACTACCTGTACATCGATTGTTTACAAGCACTATTCTCTAGTTTAAAAACAAAAAAATTGGGAAAGCGTATTTCTGAAAGATTACAAAACTGCATTAATTGCGATTGTCAAAGAAGATTTGCCGACGATAGAAATACCTTTCGTCGCTCTAATGCATCGGTTCGTAATAAGCTTTCGAAAACTTTTCAATCGGTTTCATTTACCGCGAATCTGCTGGTCTCGTCTTGACGTTACTTTTTATATCACTCAACCTTGCTTGGATTAAACTCTTTCGCGCGCCGAAGGAAGACATGCTCTTTCGCGATAAGAATAGAACTCTCTCCCTTCTATCCATTTCGTTCTCTCTGTCATTTCCGTCAAGGAGACTCGCCCGCGAAATTAAACTCCCGGCAAGTCGGGCGAAAACTCTCATCGTCATGTTCATCGGGAAACGGCTCAGAAACCCGAGAAAGGCGTCGCTCGGGCGAACGCAGTACGTATCCTGGATAGAATTTCGGTGCCCGCTTGAGATCCCCCGCGAGATGATGGCGATGCGACAGTGGAATGGCCGCCTAACTCGATACGCGCGCGGACGTTCATTTGGATAATTGAAATAATCATTCCGCTCGTGTTTCACGCGCCGATGCACGCACGTTCCATGGCCTGATCATAGCAATCGGGATCACGTCGCGGAACAAGACTGCGCGATTCTGTTCGGAGAATAATTGTTCGTCGGGGTGTAGCGTGATAGGTATAAGGTGCCCCTGTGGGACAACGCGAATGTCATTATCGTTATCGAAGCAGATTCGCTAATACCCTATTCACCAGGGTCTCGCCTCGTTACGCTAATCAATTTTGACAAACAAGACGGATGGAGCAATCGATCACTGCTCATCCAACACGTTTCATGACTTTTTATTTCGTAACAACATTTACGAAACAGTTGATACAAATGTTAGTCTGTATAACAGGGAACAGTACATGACTTCATTAATATCGATTCATAAAACATAATTTTCAAAATATTATTTTGAAAGAGAAATAATATTGTTTATATATTATATAACAGTATTATGTAAGGTATATTATAAATCCATGAATAAAGTTTAAAAACTGAAATATTCGTGAAAGCTGTCTATATTTGGACGTCATCGTTTAATGGTATTTTGTATAAATGTTTATACTCTTTATACGAGAATGAAAAAAATTCTCTCTCCCAAAGGAGATATCGAGTCCGATTGTAGTTAACCTACGGATGGATTGTTCCCAATTTAAACTAACACTATCATGGCGATTCGAGAGGCAGCATACGACTCAATAACGCTCCCAACAACGTTAAACGTTTTATTTACGTTTCCGGGTAGTTTGCATTTCACGGAACGATAAACTCTCCTTTCCGATCGCTGCGGTGTGGAACGGCAGGAGTCGTGGGACAAATACAGGATGATTCGGTTTGGGCGAACAACCGATCGACCAACGACCGGCTGGCCGGCCGGTGGGTAAACGCATAGTAACGTTGCAAATGTCGTTATCGTTATCGGACTGATTTTCCGCTGCGGCGCAACGCGGTGCGGCCGCTGCCGTCGCCGTTATGACTGCGGGTCTCTTCGAATTCACGAAACCGTGGAAACGAGATTGTGCTCCAGTTTTCGGCGAACGGATGCCATATTGGACATCAAGCGCGTATATAGTTGCTATATTTTGTCGAGTCGATCACTGTTATGACATATAGTGCGGAAACGTGACGTAGCGAAATAGCAACTTTGTCATAGCTGTCTACTTTTTTAGTTGTACTCTCTAAATTTCGTGGAGTGAAATCTTACTCCGAAAGAGTTAAAATACTGCCATTATTAAAAGGGTGCAAAATTTGCACCCTTGAATAAGAGTGGCAGATTTGTATTCTTTTTGGAGTGAGATTCACTCCAAAGGAAAATAATCTCACTCCTCTTTTGAGGTGAATCTCACTCCAAAAGTATCAAATCTTACTCCAAAAGAGTTAAAATACTGCCGCTATTAAAAAAGGTGAAAAATTTGCATTCTTGAATAAGAGTAACAGATTTTCACTCTTTTTGGAGTAAGATTTACTCTAAAGGAAAGTAATCTCACTCCTTTTTTGGAGTGAATTTCACTCCAAAAATGTGAAATCACCCTCCAATGAATGAGAATCTGCCACTCTTATTCGAGAGTGCAAATTTTTCACTCTTTTTCAATAATGGCAATATTTTAACCTTTTTAGAGAGATTTCACTCCAAGAAATTAAGAGAGCATGAAGAATTTTATCGTAATCAATGAGATACGAAACAAGGGCAATTAACGCGACGTTCCGTAAACGAGAAGGACAAAAACAGATGGATGGATCTGCCTTCATTCCGGGCCACCCATGAGACCGTGAAGAACAATGTGATGATGAACTTGACTGAGAGAGATATCACGCGAGATACCGACAGCAATTAGATTTGCATCGAAAAGACGCCGACGAGAATTGTTCTTGTAATAATCGCGAGCGCTTGACTTAAAGTTGCTCGTTACTGCAGGCCCTACCAGAGGTAGTTCTTTTGATTTGCACGACACGGTCGATTTGTGCATCAATGCTTGCGGGCCGCGCGAGAGTAATTGCTGAGATGCATAACTGAGAGCGCATCTGAAAGGCATGATTGCCCGAGCGTTCAACGATGAGTCCTATTGTCGAGATTAATAGAGACGCTAGTGGTAGCTGGCTGCTTCGGTACGTAATTTATGTAAAAAGGAGACCTTTTCATTGGACGTAAATGTAAAAATTATACAATCTACTGCAATATTGACTGCAATGAATCAAAGAACGATTGCAGTTTCTTTAATCGAGCGCGCTTTCTCTTCTCGCTTTCTTTTCATTACGAGAACAATGCTTGAAATCCTCCTCACCGTGAATTTAATAGTTTTCAAATTGCTAACCATTATATAGGGTGAGCCATAAGTATGTTTTAAAATTTTTCTCGCAAAGAATAGAATAGAAATCGAAAAATTATTAAGGAAGTATGAAAAGATTCTAACCTAAGTATTTGATAACAGTAGTTACATATTTTTAATTCTACAGATTACTTTCAATTTGTGGTGTTTCTCTCTAAAACTTTTAGAGTAAATCTCACTCTAAAAAGTGACAACACATTCTTAGAGATTGAAAATCGAGCCACTGTTTTTTAAGACTCGCTCAATTTTCACTCTTTAGAGTAAGGTTTCCACCTCAAAAGGTTTAGAGAGTAAGGATGTATCCAGTGTAAAGTAAGATGATAGATTCGAACGTGGTACAATTCTGAACGAAATAAAATTTGAATCTAATTTCTGAAGTTTGCAATGTAAGATTTTCGAGTTTAATTTTTCCTGTTTGGTCATACAATACTTTTCTAGCAACGAAATCAGGTTTAAATTAGAACCGAAAACTTTTTATTCAGAATTGTATCTTGTTCGAAATTGTGTGTGTGTATTACTTTATCATAGTCTTTACAAAAAATGATTGAATGTGGAAATGTACACTTTCCGTATAAAAATAAATGTTATTCGTAAGAAACAGTTTAATAAGACTAATATTTATGTTTAATAATACAATTTTATAATTTAAATGAAAACATTTTTTTTCATTTTATTTTAATTTTTCCAACTTTAATTTGTCTACTTCTTATTGAAATAATTTTCATATCATCAAACTTTTTGTATTATTTTCAAGTACAATTAACAATATAGAAAAATCTATAATTTTTAAATAAATTTTCATACCTATTTCTTCATTTTGTTAAAAATACATGTAAAATACGTGTAATTTTGAAAAAAAAAAATTAATTTCTTTTGTTAGTTGTCGACATTGAACGTTAGACATTAATTATTACTTGTAATATCTTTTAATATGTAATAATTAAACGATATATAGACGTGCGTCTATTTAAACTGGAATCACATTACCCGTGTTTGTGGAAATTTCGCTGAAACGGAGCAACGGAGAAGAGAGAGCGGAAGGATTAAACAGGAAGTATCGTAGTGTAATACGCCGGGACGATGCGTCGCGCATAATTATTCCGCGCGTGCTTTTCACGAGACGGCAAACTTGCCGCGGGGGCTGCACGTACGCCGTGTGCTTCGTATCTCATGTTTGTCGGCTGTCGGACGACGTAATAAATACGTGAACGGGCGGAAAACGTGAAAAGCGACGGGCGCATCGTAGGATTTTCTTCTCCCTCGCCGCGCTATCCCTTTTCGTATAATTCCTCCGGCTGTGCGTTACGCGGCGCCGCCCGCTACGTAGTACGTAATCGCGTATTAATTGAACCACCCGCACCCCCAGGGAAAGCGTAAGTACAGCGTAGTGAATCACGCTATACTTGACTCTCGTATTATGTATTACGCAATTCTCTTTCGCTCGCCTTTCGCGCGCGGCCGCAGCCGTTCTCTATAATGAAGCTGATTTATCTCGCGCATTCACCGAAGTGCTCTCCGACGAGTCTCGCTTAAACTTCGGGCTTTGTGCAACGCTTAAAGGGGATAGAGAGCTTTAATTCATTCCGGTGTCGCAGCCTTTCGGTTTGCAGCCCAGTATACGGTAATCCAACACAGCGTTTATGTTTGCACCATACCAGCCGTATTATTATTGAGATATCCGTTATCTTGCGGTACTTTAAGCTCCGATATCTATAAAGCTCCCGCGTGCGAAGTACAAACCGGCTATCTTCAATGCTTGAAACTTTAAAGGGCCCAGACGACGATGGGATTAAACGCTTCAGGGTTTACATGAGATGTAGCTCCATTCATTTTACTTACTCAGAACAACGTACGTGTTCATTGATATTTATTTGTATCTGTTACTATTCAAAACACCAAGAGATGATAAGAGAGGAATTTTTCTTTTAATATTTAAGAGAGACAAGATTTTCTAAAGGAAAATAAATATCTATATTTAATATAATATTTTTAATAGATAATATCGTTTAATGCATATTTTAAAATCATCTATCAATCATGTTATTAATAAAATTCTACGATATCAGTCAAACTTACTTTAAGCTGTCTAAAATTAACTCTTCGTTGACACACCTCTTTTTTCGGTTCACTTTTTGACACACTGAGTGGCTCATATCCAGAGCAATGTTTAAACAACTGACGCTCTTATTTAAAAAATCCAATCAATACGAAAAAAAATATGGGTCAATTTCAAGGTTTATAGAATACATTCAAATAGTTTTTGATTAAAATTTTATTACAGTTTTTGTGAAAATTTTTGAGTTCAACGAATAAAGAAAAAACGAGTAAAATGTTTGAAAAATTGTAACTGAAAAAATTCAACATTAAAAGTTAATTTACTGAATTGTTGTTCAGATATGATACTTTGAAAAAAAATTAGTTTATAAGTTGGTTTTGGATAAAGGATATTTATTTTGCATATTGAATGTAGGCTATTTTGGGTATTGAAAAAACAGAGATTTTTTTTTTAAATTGTATTTTTGTTCTACAAAATAAAAGAAAATTAAGTTTCAGAGTTAAAATAATTTTGTGGGTGGTTCACACCCAGTACGTCAACGAAGGGTTAATATTCTTAATGTAACGTATTGCGTTCAAAAATATCTATTCTACATAAGAAATTAAAGAAAGAATACAAAAACCACATATACGATTTATTTAAATTCGTAAAAAAGTGACGTATACTTTCTACGCTGCGGGAAATATTTGATTCATTACCCATAAAGTACTTAATTCATCTCCGCGTGAAAGTGCAGCTTAATGCACCCTCCTCGTCATGGCGCAACTGCGCCAGATTGTCGCACGAAGTGCGTATTAATAATAACGTCGAACGACCGTTCGGCGGGGGGGTGTCGTTGTGGTTACATGCTCTTCTCTGGGCCCGTGCTAGCCGGGGGGCTGTGCAACCCTATCCCTTCAAACGTAACGTAATGTGACGCAACGCGACCTAACGCATAACGTTACGCTCTATTCTGCGTGTGCAACGAGCCGGAAGATCCATATCTCAACCGCCAGGGATGGAAGAGCTCTTTGCGATGTGCAACGTGCGCGCTTCGAAGCCAAGGACTCGTGAACGCACGCGAACGAGAAAGTGCGACGATGCGTGTGTGTGCGTGCGAGGCGCGTGACTGCGTGTGAATCGCAGATACAATGGATACACATGCCGCGGCGCGACGTACGCCGATTCTGGGACGATCATGCAACCCGAATGTTCTCTTTACCGTTTCCCATTTTGCTCTTTTTCGCATTTTTCCGCCTCCTCGTTCTCTCTCTCTCTCTCTCTCTCTCTCTCTCTCTCTCTCTCTTTCCTTCACTCCTCTCCTTCACGCACGAACACGGTGAAGATTGCGCTATTTCTTTATAATGCACACATTCGCCGAAGCTATTGCAATCTCGTTCGGTCTCGTTTCCGCGTTATCGGTGAGGAAAAGTATTTTCACGGTTGCGGAGCACCAACGAGAGAATGTGGGAGAGTTCTCTCTCTCTCCCTCTCTCTCTCCCCCTTCTTCCGTATATCTCTTTCTCTCTCTCTCTCTCTCTCGGAAATCTTCCTCGGAGCCGAAAATCACGCGCAGCCATAAATTTACTGTTAAAACGAAATCGTTCTCCCCCGTTTTAGTTTCTCCTTTGTCTCTGTCTAATGTTTACCGCGGTAGCTTTTGCGGGGAGCAAGATAAGGCGCTCTACACGGATCGACTTTATGAAGTCACATATTTCCGTGAGCGGCAGCGAACCGGCTGATACGGCGCGACGCAATGAATTCTGCCTATCAACGAGTCGAAGCATCGTTATATGTGTTCCGATGCGATGATAGTAAACGGACGATGTTGGAAATATGATTTAGAGTGATGTAGATGTCTGCGCGAACAGGAAAATCAAGCAGTTTTGTAAACAGGAAAAGTGACTGGATGTGTGTATTCTAAACTTTAGTTTGTATAACGCTTCCTCTTTTTTTTCTTGTTATTGATTGCGAATTTATATAAGAGATTGTACGTACAAGTTATTTGTCGAGACTAATTACTTCAAAATAAAGTTGTAAACAACCTATTATTATATAACTGTAATTAATATTTTCTCAAATTATTATTTTGCTGGAAACTCTCTCCGTTTGTTACATTTCCAGTTACAAAAATGTAATTTATGTAATTTATACTCAAATGGAGAATATTATTATTTTATTTTATAAACTTTTTTGTAATTAAGATAACTTCTATACATTTCTTATACATAACATTTTAATGTAATTGGGAAATTTTAAAGAAATTAATAATTATGATCGTAATGTAAACTGTAATATACTGTTACAATAAAATTAAAATCATTATTATTAGATTATGAAAAATGATGATTAGTTTCATAATTATCATAATTATTAAAAGAATTTATAATTATCAAAATAAATTTGTTATTAATTTTGTCCACAAAAATATATAAGGGAAGCCCGGGAAAAATGGACGCCCTGGGTAAAGCGAATATCTTTTATTTTCGCTTATCTATTTCAGATTGCGCTATGAATCTCTAGCAGTTGAAGGAATGACCGACCAGCGACGCTATGAAAGTAGGAAACGACATATGATTGCGTTCGTTTGTGTGTTTAATAGAGACAATTGAAAAAATTGAGTGTTTTCTTGGGATTTTTCCTTATGTAGGTACGTAGCTTAATTATTATCTGTAATTGTTCCTTAACCAGTGTGAACGATTTTTTATAAGAATTCCGTGTCTTTAAACGTGTATTCCAGGTTAAAATTTTTTACTTGGTGCTTTAACTTATTCTAACCTTTCCAAATTCGCGCCAGGTAAGTCCTTTGGGCAAAGCAGGTGGGGGCAAAGCGGATGATCCATCCTCTTTACTCGGTATATGATTACAATGAAAATACTGGAGATACAGAGAGACAGGTGACCTTTCGAGTGTACGAAAGGCACGTGTTTGTTTACATCTTATTTTTGTTTATTTTTTTGCCACAATGCAGTATGATGATTTGTTTATGACTGATCCAGTGCAGTCATTGCACCAAATGGGTCCATAAAGGCTGCACTACATATAGAGGATTTGGTAGCTACTTTTGTGACGATTGCCAAGACTGATTCTAATATTTTAAATTTCGTTTGCATTGCTCGAGTGATCCATTCGCTTTGCTCAGGAGGATCGGGCAAAGCGGATAGTTTTTCTTTTTTTATGTTTTAACCAAACGACATATTAATGTTCAAGTTTTTTAATTGTTTTTTATTTTATTTCAAAGTTAAGTCCTTTAAGAGATATATGAGAATAAAAATAGTTTCTGATCTCTATTTTAATTGTGTCTCTATTTTAATAAGTACTGTTATTTCATCGTAATTATCTTGATTTATTGCACAGTTATGGTGTCCTGAAATTTGCAATTGAAAATATTATATCAAGAAAATTGTCTAAAAATTAAATAAAAAAGTGATTTGTAAATTTTTATTTTAAACACTAGTTTTGAGATAAAGGTTTTAAAGTGGTCAATTACAGATTATTTAGATGGTTACCTGTGAGTATATATAAGTATTAGTACAGAAGTGCGCACTAAATTACCGCACTCATGGACAGGTGGCCGTCTACAAGTGGCCTATAATTGGCCATAATTAAATTCTTATTATCTCAAAACTGCTGCTCGCAACATGAATTTACAAATAACACTTTTTTACTTAATTCTTGAAAACTTTCTTGCTACAGTATTTTGTACCGCAAATTTTGGAACATCCTGTACAAATATAGTGACCGCCATCCATTAATAATTCATAAATGTCACGAAAACATAAATTTTATTAACAGAATAAAAAAAATTCTGTAACGAATATTCATGTTACGTAGAAAGATATTCTCGTGTCATTCATCCTTGAGAAACGTTTATAGTTTTGTGAATTTTGGATATCTACTCGCGAGTCTCTAAACAGCGTATAGAATAGCCGACGCGATTTCATTCCACCGAGATCATTAATCGAGCGTTTAAAAGAAATAAAAAAAATATAGCGTGCATACACGACAATATCCGGGCGACACGCGCTGGAAATAAATTATTAATTCCTTTCGCAGAAAAAATACGGTAACTCCAGGTGGTTGGCTTCGCGCGTGCAGGTGCCGTCGCGATCTGATCGAGGGATGGGATCGAGAACGCGGAACGAGGTACACGTACTCGTTCCGCGGCGCGGCACATTATCACGAGGGATTGACACGGAAAGAAAAATGGACACGTACATATGTCGGCCGGTGGTATCCGTTTGCTTTACCGGACGCGATATGTTTTTATTCATAACTCGCCGCCGGTGCCGTAAACGGCGGGGATCATACATATTCTGCGTGTACTCGCGTCGCATCTCTGGGACACCGAACAATGAAAATCCTTACGTTCGGAGAAATGGCCATCGGCAAGACTCCGATAAAAATTCAGTACCGATCGACGCGAGTGCTACGTTGAAATTGTCAGTGAAAAGCATTTTTCTTCGACTGCCGCCATCGCGCATACCGCCACAGAGCTAAGAATGTTTTACATTTCCTGATACCCTACATTTTTCTAACGGAAATGTTTCAGTGCATTTTGCGAGTTAAATGTGGCGTTTCGTTACCGAGCTAAAGAACACCTCGCTCGAGCGAAGTATTTTTTTTTAAATGTTTCTAAGATTTCTCTCCACGCCAAAAAAATATTCACAAAAAGTTCTTAACAAAGAGCTTCGTTAATGAAGCAACATCGTTAGGTAAATTGGATAAATTGACGATTTTTCAGAAATGGAATAAAAATTTATAAAGTTACTAAAAAATAATAAATTTTTGCTGGCACAAAATCATTATACGAATACATTACACAATAAATTTAATTAACAAAACCATTTGTTTTTTAACAAAATTACAGTTACAATCAATCTAGTTATTCCACTTGAAATTACGTGATAAGAAATTTTTTTATTTTGTTTATTTTTAATATATTTTTAAGGTATATATCGGTACTTTCAATCGTACCGATGCAACAAATTAAATGATTGTTTTTATAAAAGACGAAAAGAGACAAAAAGAAGTAAAGAGAGTGACTTCAGTAAATATTACACTCTATATATATATATATGTCTGTGTGTGTATTTGTATGTACATATACATATATATACAAAGAAAAAGATATGTATTATATAGAAATATTTGATGGATGCTCAGGTTGCTTCGTGATATTTGTCTCGACGCAAAGTTATAGATCGGTTTACTCGAGAGCATTGATGTCGATGTCTCAATGCTTGCGACCTGAAACAGAACGAAAAAGAACTGTTCACCATTGCGGCAGTAATAACCATTTCATCAAAAAGGAAAAAGCTCAAAGCGGGATACGGTCCCGTCAGAAATACATCGGGGCACTAGCAAGGAGAAAGCTTCCATCCGCAATGGATATTAGTAAACGAACCGGAAATTTTGTGTGCTTTCCATCAGTGACTGCAGAAACGTCAATTTAATTGTGACGACTTCAATTTTGCGGCAATCTTAAGCAAAAATCGTTCTCTACAATATTGAATATAAAGTTGTTAAAAAAATGTATATTTTTAATATCATATTAGAATTAAAAAATCAATTTACAAGTAGATATAAACATTTAAGTAACGTGTTTTTATTTTTATTTTTAACTGGTGTAACATAATTATGTTTTTTTTATAGATTTAAAAAGAAAAGAAACTTATTTATGTAAAGGAATATTTTTAATGACCCTTTAAAGAGATCACACATTTAATGAGAATATAATTATAGATATTATTTTATAGGTCATAATCATATATAATAAAAATCGAAGAATTCGGGGATTCCTTTATAAATTCAGGCTACCAGCTCTTCTGGGAGTGGAAAATATAATGACCCTAAACCATAATTACGAGCGAACAACATCTTGCGGACATGTGTTGTCAGTTGTGAGATCTAAAGATCCCCGGGGGGCTCGCACGCCCCCGTCATCGCGGAATTTCCGAACATCGTCGAATCAGGCTAGCGCCTGTCTTTAATTGATGTTTCTCATCTTTTTCCCGCTTTTGTCTAGTTGTGAGATTTATACTCAGCTGGCGAGATGCGGAAAAAGAAAGGCAGCTGCCATGGAAATGCTAGAATTCCTCGCGAGACAAAGAAGGTAAAAATTTATATATACAATTTAGAGAAGTATTTCTTTATCGAAGGAACAGAGCTGTGCATACGAATAGAAATCTAACGAATGTTATAT
Source organism: Trachymyrmex cornetzi (assembly GCF_001594075.2). Taxonomy (NCBI): domain Eukaryota; kingdom Metazoa; phylum Arthropoda; class Insecta; order Hymenoptera; family Formicidae; genus Trachymyrmex; species Trachymyrmex cornetzi. Next base: position 857,102 of record NW_017297166.1, on the reverse strand, counting down.
GAAATAAAAGATTTAGCTTTCAAGAGATAAAGAACAGTGAATTTTTCTGTTCTCACGTAGAATTTATTTCAACTGCATTTTCAAGACTTGTTGCTTTGAAAAATGAATATATACGATCTCTCACGCAGTGCCTCACACAATCTTTATATTTTTCGTCGACATTCTTCATTCAACAGTTTCTTCGTGATCCGCAGTTGTAATGATTCGATTTCCTCTTCAACTTCCCGAGAACAATCATCATCGCGGCGGCGACGACGACGCGACGTCGGCTGTTCTCGTAGTATTATCTTCTCATGCTTCACAGACATTCATCACTTTCGGATAGGCGAATTCGATTGGATTACATGCGCCAGCCGAGCCTTCAAACATTCCGGCCTGGATGCCTCGTTAATTATACATTATCGCTAAGTAACGCCGATCCCGCTTATCGGAATAAAGGACGAAGCGCCGGCGAAAGGTGGGACGAGAACGGCTGCTAATGAATAGCGCGTTAAGTACAAGCCGATTGTTCCCAATATATCACCATTAAGTTTCGGAGATCGTCCGTTGAAAAATCGACCGACTGCAAATCCGACCAGCGCAAGCGCGACAAGGAGCGGGTCAGCTCTATATTAACACGATTAAGGCTATAAATAATCGTACGCGCTGCAGTTAACACAGTTTTATCGCTGCTGGCTTCTTCTCGATCCGGATTTCTATCCGGCGACTTGTTCGCCCACTCGGTGGGATTTTACTGACATTAATTCGACGCCACGTATCGTCGTGATTCCTCGCGATTACTGTGCACGTCCTATGCACTCCAGAATTATCCCCCAACGCTTGATTCGTTGCATGTTATTTATTGACTAGATATGCTACAATGAATTTGTGCTCGTCATAGAAACGACACGTGGCTTCTCTAAATAACGAATAAATTTTGCAAATCTTGTAAGTAATGAATAAAGTTAATGCAAGTAACTTTTCGATTTAATTAGTAATAAAAGAAATATAAAATTATATTTAACGAATAAGGTGAGCTTCAACTTATATTTATAAAACATCTATAATCTTTATTACAGAATTACATACAATATTGAAAGGAAGTCAATGAGAATGCAGTTATATTCGTACAATTATTTATGGTACGTGTAAGTAATATTATAGAAGCGCAAAAATATATACAAAAAATGTCAAAGGTCCACTTCGCATCTTTTCTTCGATGGCTAAAAAAAATTTAATTAATTAACCAATTTAATCTTTCCGACCCAGAAGAACTCAAAGCAAAATATATATTTGGCATTTATTTCTTTGTAATTTTATGTGCTTTGAATGTTACGTGCAATTACTATAAATAATTATGTATTTATTTATTATTTTACTTTTACTGCTGCAATTTTACGTCAAAGAATCGTTTCCATTCACTTTGTTGTTGCAAAATGTGATTTAAAAATCGAATTTATGCATGTATTTGATGTATTTGGTGAATATTTCATAGAGAACGAAAGAAGAGTAGTTCATAGAGTTGATAAAAGAATTTAAAATATGGATTAATAATCAAAAGCGTTTTTACGAAAGCTGAAATTATGTTATGCGCTCTAATCGCGCCGTTGTCTGTTCAAACGCATCCGCGTTCGATATTCCGTGCATGCTGCCACTTTCTGCCTCCATTCTAAAAGCTTGCCCACTTGACAGATCTCCGAAAGAGTCGGTTCACTTTGAGAGCAACCACTTAGCCAAAGAGTCTCCCAATATACACTTCAAAGAAACGCCAAATTGGTTAAAAGTTATAGCACCTGAAGCGCGTGCCATCGTGCATATAAATTACTGGTTCGTTTTGTCTCTAGTTAAAAAAGTATAATGCAACAAATTACGCAAAAGCTTCGAGGAAGTTTATTACTTACTTCGAAGAAACTTTTTTGTCTCCACACTGAAAAAAAATTTCTCCTTGAAAATGGATGAATCAGAATTTTCTGTTTAAATTTATTATAATTGTAGTTGAGATATAAATGAAATTTCGGTTGATACAATATTTCTGGTAAAGTCTATTAGAATTCTTATTTTTACAGAATAATTACATCAATCAGAATTCTATGGTTATCTCACTAGAATTCTAGTAAATTTAACCAGAAAATTCTGAAAAATTCAATAGTAATTCTGATGGAAAATTATTCCATTTTCCATCAGAATTACTGTTGAATCCAACCAGACCATTTTTCGTAGTGTAATATACATATTTTAACGTAAACAATAAATATATTATGAAAGTATTTATTTAAGAAAAACAAAATTATAGAAATATTATTTTATACATCTTTCTCCTAAAAAATTATTACCATAAAGAATCGATCAAATGCCATAAACACTCCATATTTCGAGGTCGTTGAATATTGTATTGGGATCATATCGTGTTAAAGCGCTTTGGCACGGTAACGGTCATGATAAAAATATATTTTATAACGTAGACTCAATAAAGAAAACATAAAAATATATTCCAGAAGAGAAACCACAAACTGCGAGTCGAGGGAAATACGAGGCAGCTTCTTCGTGCACGATTCTTTTCTGTGCGCTGCAGATATCAGTGTTTTACAAATTTAGAGAACCATATGCCGTCGAGTGAATTCTTCAGATGCCCGTCACCGCATCGCATCGATTCGTTTTCGAACGGGTTGTATCGAGAAACGCGACACACACACAAGTGGGTCGACACCGGACGTGTGGAGGAAACTGGAATAGTTCCCGCGAGTACGTGGCTGGAAACGCTTGAATTATCTCTTTCGCAAGAGTGGCGTCCATACATTCCACAGCACAGGTTCTGCGACGGCTATTATATTAACCGCAAGCCCGTTCGAATACCTTTGCCATCTATTTCAGATTTGTCGAATTCAATTCACCCCGGTGATTTTGTGTGTATATGTTCCTCGAACGGTCTTTGCACCTTCTTTCCAACATTCTTTCCTTTTCCTCTCCGCTTTCTTATCATATTGTCGAAGGTGCCTCTTGCTACTCCTAGCTTCCGTCTATTCGAAGCCGTAGAGTATTGTAATAAATAAAAATAGTTTACTTAAGCTATGCCGAGCTCAGAGTTTGTATAAACTATTTTTATAAAAACAAGTTTAAGTCTCCGGCATACAATTGGATCCTGGGAGTCAAATATATAACTTTTTCCTTTACGTGAAAACGTGAAAAATAAAAACTTTTATTTATATGTATGTATGATGTGTGTACACAAATCATACAAAAAATTTTCAATTGAAAGTCCGAAAGTTTCGGTGCACAGTCATATGTGAGATAAATTGATTTAATATAGGAATGTCCGAATGTTTCGGCGCGCGATCATATCTTGAATTAAATTGATTTAACGAAGAATATATATCGTATTATTCGAAATATCTAAACTTTGACCATTCATTGGCGTCCTCTATTTATGAAAACATTTTCACTTTTCACGTTTGCGTTCTAGGGAGAAAGTTACACGATTGACTCCCTGTAATATTTTTTACTAATTTTATTTGTTAGCAATCATTAAGTGAATAAAATTGATATTCAGTATATACAATAATCATAAGATTAAGTTATCACAATGTTGCTAATTTGATGTGTTTTCGTATTTAATAAAATCTTTAAAAGCTAATTAATGCCAGTTTGTAACATCGACTTTTTAACATGGACAAATAAAAAAGCAATAAAACTTCTTGCTTCATTAAGTTATTTTAATTTACTGCAAGCTTTCGTACAGGAAGTTGGCAGCAATGAGACTTTGTTAAATCAATGGTTATTTACATTATTACGGTTCGCTGATATATTTAAATGAAACTGATTCAAAAAGCATATATCCGAATGAGATATTTTCCTGTAATATAAGTACTCGAAATATTATTTAGGTTTGTTTATATACTAGAATTTATTAATATGAAATTTTTTTAATCAAAAATTGTGGTTTAATACTGTAATTTTCCATATATTTGTAAATAAACTTTTAATTAAAACATCTACTTTCCTAAAAGTAAAAAACAACTATTTTTATTCATTGTAATTATTTTTAAATAAAAATGTACCGATTTTATAAACGTCTTATGCCCAATTTCTTCACTTCCAGATAAGTTGCGAATAATCTTATCCAGGAGATATCTTCATTGTATTCTGGGAGATATCTCTTGGATAAAGTTATCTAGAGATGAAGAAATTGGGCATTAATCGGTTTTTATAAATTTTCATATTTTTCGCCGCTCTTAAAATTTGCTCTAAACGATTATCAAAGAAAATCCATCGGTATTTATTTTCGAATCTCGAAACTTTCTTTTCGGAGTCAACATTGGTCCTACGGCGATAAGGTCACAGTTTCTTCCACCCGATGTATTTCCGGTCAAACCTTTGTAGAAATTCCCGAGGCTACGCTACTGTCATACTCGTATTTCCTTTGCTTCTTCGGCATGTGAGAGTTTGTTGTTTGCGTGATTACTTGTGCTTCGTCAGTTTCGCCCCCAGCGAGTTTTCTCGCGCAAGACAATTTCGGGAGACACGAGCAATATCTTCGTTCCTCACAATCGTCGCAGCATTTTACTCATGTCTCTACAATGTCTGATCGTGACTCTACGATCTTAAACATGGAATAAATTGAAAATCCGCACGTATATTTCGTGCCGCATTACATTAGAAAAAAGTGAGTAAATTTTTCAACAAAAAATAAGTAAGAGAAATTAAGTTAATCGTTTTTTTATTTTATTAAGTAAAATAAAGAACTCTTGTTATTAAATAGAGTTGTTAGATTAACAATTTTAGATTAAGAGGGCAATAAGAGTTAAATGAAAATATCTTTATAAGTATATTTATATTTTATATCTTATATAATATTTTCATACTTTATAATACGGTACTCACACATTGACATGAGATAGCAAAAAATAAAATAATATCTGCTATTATAATTCGAAACTATTTGCGTATCGATATCGTAAAAGAGAAAAAGAGAGAGAGAAAGTTTTATATTTAAAAATTAATTTCTCAAGTTCGAAATCTGTTTCAAAAACTCATTGTATATATCGAGTTTCTAAGCAGGCAACACTATCTTTAGGTAAACGAGAATTCACCACCATTCTTGAAACAGTCGAGAAAAGAGGCCGATACATCGTACATGAGATAGCAAAAAATAAAATAATATCTGCTATTATAATTCGAAACTATTTGCGTATAGATATTGTAAAAGAGAAAAAGAGAGAGAGAGAGAGAAAGTTTTATATTTAAAAATTAATTTCTCAAGTTTGAAATCTGTTTCAAAAACTCATTGTATATATCGAGTTTCTAAGCAGGCAACTATCTTTAGGTAAACGAGAATTCACCACCATTCTTGGAACAGTCGAGAAAAGAGGCCGATACATCGATAAGGGTCGAAAGTGTACGAGTAGATCGCACAGGGGAAATTAGGGCGGCGAAAGTTGTGGGTAGCCATGCTGTGGGACGCAACACTCTGCGATCTTTCTTCGAGTGCAACAAGACATAATGGATGGGGCGGGAGACAAAAACGAAGAAAAAAGTACGCGATCAGACGTTGACGTCGAAGACGGAAGAAAATCGTTCTCGTGCGAAGTTCTTAGCGTGTTCCATGCATTTGCATTTTTCATGCTTTCTCGAGTGATCGTGCGGACGAGTGTTTGATGTCATCAAAGTAGAATTTTTTACACGGTAACGAATTTTAATGTTTTTTCCATCAATGGGACTTTTCATACCGATATTTGATACTATTGAGATTCATTCAATTCGGCGAAAATGCTGCGCACATATTTTTCTTTGATTGCAATATCTTTTGTGAAACGTATCACGCACAAAAATATCGCGTTGTCACTTTTATATGAAACGTTGGAATGGTATCAAAGTGTAAAAAATTAAACGTGATGTGACATTAAAAATATACTGTCTACCATTAACAAATATAATCTTTTATGAGAAGAAAAATGTTTGTATGTTAAATCAATTTTAACTACTCTTATTTCTTTTAAATTTTAATTTAATGCAGATTTTTTAAAAATATGTAATTAGTGGTTCAAAAAAATTACATAATACGTAAGATATTCTTTTATTATTATTATTATAGTATGCATAGAAGGCTTTTAACTTCAACTTGTATATTTTTTGATAGTGATGTAACGCGTATGAAGAGAGAATAAACCACAGATTAAGCTTCGCGGCGAGATGTACTTTTCGTGTAGCTTCACGATCGATAGCGCTATATATATATGTATATATATATATGTTCACGTATACTTTCAAAATATTCGCGTAAATATGCTGATATTTCCGCATTTTAAGCCCATAGATGAATAATCAAGGATAATGGTATCTGCACTCGCAATTTCATCGTTAATGTTGTTTTTGCGAATTTACATTATGAAAATGCGGCGACGTAATCGGAATTTGAAACATGGACATTTTCAACAAGTTTAAAAATGTTCGCCCTTTTATTTCGCTTCACGTTTAAAACTGCGCTGCGTTGCACTTTTTCATCGTGAAAATTACGTGTTGGTTCATGTTCAATTATTCGCCAGCTTACGTCAAGCGTTTTAACAGTAAGTACACAACTAAGTTTTCTAGAGGGACGGGAAGTTTCAACAGCTTCTACGCTGTCACAGTGCTTTACTTCCAAACGGTACTTGAAAAATTATGTTAAGTTCATGTCGCGAAATATCGTCGAACACGACGTCATTTACCAAAAATCCCTTGAAATTATGTGCCTCCAGTGTCAACATGTGTTTATCCACGTTCATTTTTTAAAATCAAAACTTTTTTACTGATAATTCTCCATAATTCAATGCCAGGATAAATATAAGTAACAAAATCAAAGAAAATATTTTGCAACTCTATTTGTTTTGAGATTTCTATAAAGATGAAATTTCTATGTATCCGCGATAGTTCTGTGATTGTCCTGGTGAAAATTTTTTCTTATAATTTGTATACAAATTGGAACATTTTTCAGAAATACTTAGAAATATTCGGAAAGTTTACATCTTCTCTTAGAATTTTTCATACAAGTAAATTCTGAAATATTCTGAAATTTCTCATTCTACAATTTTGAAAAAATATTTTTTGATTTTATTTTTCATCAGAAATTATACTTACAAAAAACTTAGAAATCTTACGATATTTCATAATTAACATATATGAAAAATTCTGAGAAAAGATGTTGATTTTCTGAGAAGTGTTCCAATTCGTATAAAAAATGTGAGAAAGATATAAAAAATTATATAAAAATTCTGAAAAATTATATGAAAAATTCTGAGAAAAATTTTCATCAGAGTGCGCTTTAGGAAATTTGATCGATTTTCAGATTTTAGTTTCCATCGCAAGAATCATAAGAAGTCTATGTATTCTTTTATCAGAGTCTCCATTATCGCGTTCATTTAGACAGTTTTAGATTTTATTATAGTAAGTCATGTGGAAAAATACATGCCATATGCTTTCTTTCCAAATTACATGCTAGTATGACTCCATCAACCGAAATACTTATAATCACGGTTGCCACTTTTCTGGTTTTCAGTTTGACACTCTAGCTTTTTACACGAATGTTCATACATTTTATGTATTAAATTAAATCTTCATTTTACTAATGGATCTACAACGTACCAAGAATAATAGATTCCGAAAAGGTTAGACAGTCTAACCTATGTAAAGTAGAGCATATACTAAATATATTTATTAAATTAAATTTTGGCCTTATTAAATTAATAAAACCTTAAATGAATGAGTCTGTAACGTACTAAAAATAATAAGGTAGAATAATAAGAATAATAAAGTAGAACATATCATGTTTAGCAAAGTCATAGCGTATTGTATTGCTACTGGTAAGTATAAGCATTCATTCATTTTCCAAGTCGACACAAATTAAAAGCAACATAACGTCAATGTGTTATAATTTTGTATTCTACAATATAATATATAACACATAGTATTACGTAACATTGTGAAGTGCGAAATTATAACATTAATGTTATGTTACTTTATTTGTGTCGATTAGGTTCTTTTTTTTATTTACAATGCATCTTAATATTTAATTCCTGTATATTTTTCTCAATTAAAAATTATTAACATAATAGGCGGGGTTCTACCTTTCTCCATAACCTCCTTCCTGATCGCCCGTATGTACTGAGAGGGTTTCGCCCCTCCCCCCCTCCCCCCGTTCCACTCCCATACAGCGCTTCCTAAGGACTCCTGGGGGGCTTCGCTCCTCCAAGCCCGATAATGGTGTTCATACGAAACTAGATTTATTTAATGTAATATTATATTTAACTAGATTTAATTTACTAAATGTATTCAATGTACATACACAGTGTCAGAAAATTACGTTCTAATTTTGAAACTTTTGCTAATAACTTTTTAATAAACAACGAACAACAGTTTAAACCTTTTGAATCCGCACCTAAGAAGGCATCCGATTATTTTGGAACACCTTGTATATGACAGGTTCGATAAAATGATTGATACGTTGAAGTAATGTATATATAGATATTAGTATAATATACAATCATAATTCATACTTATGCAAATATGTATTCTATTGACATTTTTATAGTATATTGTAAAATTGTTTACGATAAGAATCTTATTTTAGACCGTATATGTGAGAACACAATCAATACGAACTAGAAATGTCTATACCGGTCAAAACTGGATCTTTAATGCTTAAATAATTCAATATAATTATATATATACTATATATGTACACGCATATATATTATATTTATAATCATTCAAATTGCGCGCTGAATTGGTTTTTCAGACTTGTAAACACAATCAAACTACTGTAATAATATCACGAATTGAATTAAATTGACAAGCAATTTTTAATAATTTCGATGCTCAATCATATTAAAAAGATGTTAATGTGCTGAAAATAAACTGTGTAAATCAATTTATTGCGTAAATAAATTTACTAGCTGTAAATAAATTTATTTATTGTAAACAAATTTATAGTATCGTAAACTAAAGGATAAATATAGTTATACTTTTAGTTGTATAAGATAATTTGAAAAAAATAACAAATAACAATTAAAAAAATAACAAAATTTGAAATACAATATAGGTATAAACTGTGCAAGATCTAATATTAAAATGTTTGAGGGGGTAACCATTTATACTCGAAATCATTATAAAATTCATACGAAATCTCTATGTATATATCCGATAATTATCTATGCAACCACGAGAAATTATTGTATAAATAAATGATTAAATAAAATCGTATATTTTACCAAATGACTTCATATGTAGTGAAAAAAATTATTTGTAATTAGATAAAATCATATGAAATCAAATGAAATCATGTAACCTGTGGTACAATATTTCAGCTAGTGATTGTCCCCTCAGAAACGTTTGAACGGTATTAAAATTTTTGCTTGTACAGCACTTTCTTTGTATTAAACATACCATATGAAATGGATTCATTCTTATGAAGAAATTAAATAATTGTATTTTACCATGTGTGTGTGTTTTTCCATATTTGTGCAAAAAAAATATGAAAAAAATTTTGTACAAGTAAACATTTTATAACTAAGTACAATAATTAAGTATAATTTATCACACAACCTTATCAACAAAAAATATAATAATAAATTGTAACGATTTCAACAAATATTAGTATTTTATTACAATGGAATGTTTGTTTTCTGAAATATCGTAATTATAACTATATGTAGATATTGATGAATTCGCTTCCACAACATGTCGTACCTATACGTTAATATAACGCATTTATGTATAATATTTATTTATCTCTGTATGTGTTCTATCATTTCTGTATGTTTCCGATTGTTTTTCGTTGCCATGTATATCTACATTGAATTGAAAAATAAAATTGTACAACAAATATATATCATAAATTATACATACATACATATATAAAATAAAATTAGTCGTAATAATATTAGTGCGCATAACTATAAAGATATACAAACACACGAATAAGTTGTTTGCAATACTTTTTCTATAATTTATACATATATTATTCTTCTTTTAAATGTGTACATTGATTTCCCTCCAATAGAAATCTTTTTCTAGAGAAAGTATCAATTTTGGTAGTGGCAATTGAATCTCAGACAGGATAGTGGAAAGGCTATCAATCTCCAGCGGAACACTAGTCGAAAGATAGCAACCGTGCTTACAACACGTTATTTCTTGATGCCCAACCAGTCGATATACATGTATATCCTGCAGTATATGTAAGTCTTCTGCGCAATACTCGGGATATACACAGTGTCGCATGAGAAACTAGCATCGCTCATATATTTTTTTTTTTCACTCGAAAAACTCCGATTGATTATCGGTTACGATAATCTACATTCCGCGCCGCGAACATCGATATAGCAACCATCTCGTAGTTCTTTTCGTCGCGGTTACACTAGAACTCATCCATATTCATGCACGGAAAGCGCTCTCGTATCTGCGTGCACGCCTCAGCAGCCCTGTTAAACGCTTAATCAGCGTAAAGTAAGCTTTTTAATGATGCGCGTAATTTTACGGCGAGGGCCATTTCTCGCATTCGGCGTGGTGTTTATCTTTTTCCCGTAAAAGGTACGTAAATGAGCACCGCCGCGGCACTAAATTATGTCTTAATTCCGAACGTGACGGGACCGTTCCTGGTCAAATTGCTGGGCTGTTTATGGGCCTTACCTTACGATGGTTTCGTCCGGATCTCCCGCGCATATCGCTACATTGAGACGCTAAGTGCTTGAACCGCGTCGTATTTTATTACGTATAATGACGTATATCACATCCTTCGGTTGGCCGTCTTAAAAGCCACCGCGTGTGACTTTCGGTTCAAACACGATTGAATGGAGAGGTATGCAAGATAAAAAGAATGTCGTCTGTATCGAAGGCGACACGCTTAACCCTTCCTTTATATAAGGAGACAATTCCGTTACAATACGCGCAATCGTTTTATCACCACATATTTTAATCTCGACTGAATAACTTTCATTGTTATTTTATGTTTTATTTTCATATTTATGTCGTGACACACGACGGAACACAAAAAGTTAGATATCTATTCAAATATATATTCAAATGGAAATATTATGCGCTCTGTAATAATTTCATACATTCCTCAGGAAATGATAAAAAAAAAAAACCGAATTATGATGTACTTATAACGATCGCCAAATTTGAATGCGGCAAATGTCAGCGCAAATTATGCTTCGTACTTTCAAAACTGTTGCAACAAAATTGTAACTGAAATTGATTAAACGCAATTATGGATAGATGTCATAATCTACGCTTTTTAAAAATAGATGCACATAAAGTATAGTATAAAAAAAATTAGCAGAATAGAAAAGAAAAAATGCGAAAGTTATTTGTAAAATAAATTGTAAACAACTTAATTTGAGATTGTTAATCAATGTTAAAAAAAATTAGCATTTTTCCTAGTTTTAAACATCACACGTGAAAACTTATAAATACACGGAATTTTTCGTTATATTTTATCGCAAAATTCACTACAAATTTTATCATTTAGTGATAAGCGTGGAATTATCGTATATAAACGTGGATAAAAAATGACAAAAATTTTTGAAATATAAAAGATATTTTATAAACTACATAATATAAAAATTACGAAGCAAATTGTGAATTATTCTAAGGCAAAATATTTACTGAGCTTCGTAAAATTTACATTTTACATTTTAGTTACACTTTAATACAGATTAGTTGCCACTATATATGTTAGCACTATTTAGTATTTATTCTATTTAAAATAATAATAAATCATAAAAAATGTTTAATATATTACAAAATTACTGAACTCAAACATATTTTATTATGTAAATAATAACAAATCAGAGAGGATCGCATAAAATTCTTCAGAATACGATGATTTTTAGGTAAATTCTAAGAGAAAATTCCCTTAGCGTAAAGAAATACTTGTGTGATAAATCATTGCAAAAAGCAATAAAATAATAAAATTAATAAAGTCTCTTAGCACATTAAAATTGACATTATAGTGTCTCGGTGCGATCATAAAATTGGTTACAGCGACGCAGCCTGTTATTAGAATGACAAAGATCCGCGAGTATATTTACGGTCATAAAACTGTCCGGTTGTTGGAAGTAGTTTTGGGCACTTCCGCCGTGTTCAGCATGAATTTTGCATATTTAACCGACGAGCTCAGTAACAGACAACTGTTGCCGCGGGCTACAGCGCCTGTCGAGGTTGAATATCCAATATTCCAACAGCGTAATATTAAATTACGCGATAGGACTGGATGCGGAATGAAATTTTCTTAACTTTCGCATAGCAATCGGGTAATACCATCGGCTAAATAGCAGCCGCATAAGAAAGCTTGTCTCTTAAGCCAATTTAAACCGTTGACATTGCACCCGACAGTTTCTAGTTTCCGAGTCTCGGAAGAAGATACTGATAAAACTTTCAGTCGACGTTTTAATTCGATTTGTCAATTAAGCCGTATTAATAAAAGAGGAAATCAACTGCATATGATATAATCTAATTTTTCTCGTATTCAAAAATTATCATTATTTTTACTTCTGAACTTTACTATACTAATCGTTATAGTGAAAATAAGACAATGTGAAAATGACAAACGTTAAAATAGCAAATTAAAATTATCGCTAATGCGGAAGTAATATTGGCGACATCAGTTGATGATTTAAGAGATTTTTTCAAATATATTCTCTTACATTGTCGGTTAGCGTCCCCTAATGAAGTCGTCGAAAGAAGAGGAGCCACGTAACTTGCGATAATCTGGGCGGCGCGCAAGCTCATTTGAATAATTAATGCAAAACGCTTCCTAAATAACCTGTGGGGGATCGTCCGTTGCACCTGCACCTGCTTGCGCGCCCGTATGGAAATCCTCGCACAAAAATTGCTGCGATTTGGACGTTTTATCGTTTAAGTGGCGCACTGGAAAAGTTTATTGAATCTGTCGGAAAAAAGGTCAGGCCACAATTGTGTGTGTGTGGAAGTCTCCCGAATTAATTTAGATGGGACAGATAGCTCGGTACAAATATCATACATGTTCTACAATATAATTTACGATCATAATTTATTGATTTTTACATGTAGTTATCAAATAAAAAGTTTAAAAAGTGTCAATGTAGATAAAGTACGTGTGAAAAACCAAGATTCATTAATATTATACTCAACTTTTAAATAACTTCGATATAGCAGATATCACAATATAAATTGAAAAAACAATTACGGATGCATAACAAGATTGCGTTATGAAGAACTTTTTGTATGAAATTTTTATATCGATACTATATACCTGTCATTTCGTACTCGTAGTTTTTTTTACATAAATTCGCTTGGATTATAAATTAATATAATTTTCATGGTTTATAATGTATCTTCATAAACATCTCACTCTTTCGTATCTCGCTTTCGCAGGTAATGTACTACCTGATAATGAATAAATAATTGCATCACGGTCCAGTTCTGCGTAATTATATTAAAAGATGGTATTGCCGGGTAAAAAATGATGTTAAAAAGCTTTTTCCTCTTCTTATTTCTCCGAAGGCACTGGTCGTAATGAGCTTTTACTGCATGAATAGAGGAGCAAGATAGACCTTTCGCTGTGTATACACTGTAGGTGCTAGACGTGAAATTAGTCCGCATTTATATTCTTATTTGCATACAATAGAATCAGACACCGTAATAATTGTTCTTTTATCCCAACACTTTATCTCCACACTTATCAACCCCTAACACAGAGTTCTACGTATTCTCGTAAGGGACGGTTAAATATATACGCGAGTATAATAGCGAGTAATTATATCAATTTTACGAGTTGTCCGATAGAGCCAATTAGAGTGGAACGCGTTAAAAACGTCTTATTCTGTTAAAAATTAAGCGTGAGAGGAATATAAATATGGCGTAAATAATAGCGGGCAACGTTTGTGATGATCATGAGATATTTTTGTTCCCACTGGCTGGTTCATTAGTGCTTAAGAGAGGTACGATCTACGGAACGACTGCAGCTGCTAAATCGATCAAAGTCTCTACCATGACTGGCAGACGGGCATGACCCTCGACTGCTCTCGCGTGTCACTGTCTGTCGAACCCTAATTCCTCTCTCGAAATGACACCGGGAAAAACATAAACACGTGTTTTCGAGTGACACGTTCTACCAGAATGTGTTATGAGTTCAAGATTTTGTCATCGATGACTTGAGAAGTCTGACGTGAGGCTTTTATCATTATGAGATTAAATATCAAAAGGTAGATAAACACTTCAGAGTTTAAGAGATTCGAAAATAGTTTCTCTTTCGTCAGTTTTACATATAAATACTTCACACCATTCACAAAATACACGTCCATTTATATTAATAGATTAATTCGTAAGTCATAGAATGTACCGAATTTTTGTCCACTTTTTCAAGTTCGTATTTGCCGTCTGCGATTTCAAAATAAATGCTGCCACGGGATTAAAAAAATTCACTCCAAATTGACCAAACAATCTATAACAGAAAGCGGATAACCTGGAGCGGCCAGGGTTTACGAATTCGACTGTTTATAATGCACTGCCCATTCGCGTCGTTACGATTCCGGTCCAGCGCGAAGCGGATTTGCCGGCGGGTTATACTGTGCGCCAATAGTAATTGCGCCAAACAAAGCCTTTGATGTCTTTCCTGACGCTGGATTTTAAAGGCTGTCTCGAAGTGCGCGCATTCCGCTAGCAGACCGCAGCAGAGTGTAATGGTCAGAGGTAGAATGGAGCATTCTGGATTTGCTTTGAGCGCGAGCACACACTCGAGCTGTTTGGTTCCTAGTCGTAATAACTAATATGCGAGTATGTTGCCGCTGACACTAACTAAATGCGAAATATATACGCGATTTGCGGTAATTCCCGCCAAATACGAACCAGCTTAACCACCGCTGACACATTGAATTACTTCGCTGATGTTAGCTGTGATGCTTATTTTATGTTAAACAAGTTTTTAATCAAATATTTACACGGTAAATTTATTATATTTTTCTTAAGGATGTATGTATCATAAATACCCAAAAATTAAAAATATAAAAATTTCAAAAATTGTTCTATCTATTATTACATCTGATATATAAAATTTGAGCGTAATTTATTTATTTAAAAGTTATTCAATTCTTTTATTTATGTAAAATCGCGTTTTGCCGTACTATTTGTAAATTTGAGGAAGTAGCGTTATGAATAAAATGAAATTTTTTACATAACTACTCTATATTAATAAAGATTTTCTAATAAATATTCGTGCAAAAGTTCGTATGGAATTTACTCGTTTAAAAGTTATTTACCTAAAACTGCAGCAAAATATGGTCATTGCGCTGCATTATAAGCTAAATTATTTGTTTTTTTTTTGTAGTTAATTTCAGAGCGTATTTTCGACAAAAATTTTTTGGCTAATATTGGCTGATATTAATTGGCTTTTTGAATAATCTTTTAGCTGACATTATACAGCCAAAACATTTTTAAACGTTTGCAATTATTTCCATTAGCAATATATATGATCGCGTGAGTAATAAAAAGTAAAAGTATTTTTGTAAACGATAAATTTTAATAGTATGCATTTATGTAAATGCAGTTAACAGATTTTACATTATAAATCATTCTCTTGTATACTTGATGCGTTAAAAAAAATATAAAAAAGGAAAAATAAAAATATTTTTATTAGAGAAGGCTTAACGTAAATAGGTTCATAATAAAAGAAAAAATAATGTAAAATTAAGTAATTTAAAAAAAATGTTTGTATAGCAACATATTATATACTTCAAACAAAAACCTATTTATCTTTCTTGGTTTCATCCTATTTAGTAATATATCTTAAGGTTGCGCTCCAATTGACGCTGCAAATGTTTCGAAGCTTTTGGTTAACCAATCGAACGAAAGAATTTTACTAATTGATCAATCAAAAAATGTTTCAAAGCATTCATAGCATCAAATGGACTGTAGTCTAACTCACATGTTTTTTTCTATAGCCCTTTATTTTTTATTATTTGAGTGTATTTACGCTTTTTAAATTTTAACTGTCGATTTAACTGTTCACAATTACCATATACTATTGTAATTATAAAATTTGCAATTTATATGCAGTTAATTACGAATATAGAAAGGTACTACAAAATGGCTTGATGAAATCGCAAATGCTTATAACTGGATTCAGAACCGATCATGAAATATTAATCGCTCATCTCTCTTATTAATTATTATACATATATATAACAATGCCTTCAATTTTCACCGACCAAATATACGTATTCGTTAAATTTGATTATTAAATCTGTTTCGAAAATTTATTTAAACGTATAAAGACAATCACGCATTATAAATTATTAACATATCATATTATATTATATTAAAGGTAAGTCTTTTGATAACATCAATTTATTTTAATAACAGATGGTTTATTCTCACTTATACATATAATTATTTTATTTATGTGTATGTCGCAGTCAAAGTATTAATTTAGTAAATGTATACTTACACTTAGTAATCAATGTTACACACATACTAATTTGATAAGAAAATGTTTATTCATAAGTAACGAAATTTAAACTTTTACTAGTAAATGCATACATTTTCATACTTGATTTAAGATATAATAAAATGGAGTCTATTATCTGTGTAAAACTAGATTGTTATATTCTACAACTTATTCGTAAGAATAACCGTTACATAGTCGGCAATTATAACTACCGTAAACTTTAAAATCGACCGAGCATTCACGAGGAATAAATATTTTTATATTCAATTAATATTTTTGCTAAAATCCTGCGTAAATGTAAGTATAAACTGACAATGAGTAGTAAATGTATACTAAATTTATTACTAAATTTTACGATTTGACTGTGACATATATATAAATAATCTTTTAATAATAATTGTATAAATTTTCACAATAAAAATGGCACTGACAATAAGCATAACAAGCTTGCCCCCATTAAATTTTTATTTGGGACGCAAACGGGGACACATTGGAAAGTAACTTCAAATATTTGTAGGAAAAGACGTGCAAGCTTTTCCCTACAAATCCCTATTTTCCCGATGGCGCTCGAATCTTCCGTATTTGCGATCGCGGATGTTTCTTCGTAGAAAGCGTAAGGTAAATTTGACGATTTCATTAACTGACACTTGTGATTTCATTGTACGCATTGTCTGAGTGAGTTAAGTCAGTTGTCCGGAAGTCGGACCTTCCTCTCTTATCTCTCGCACATTAATCACACGTCTTCTCGACCTGAGCCGCTCTCTCAAATAGGTGGCTACTTGTCAACATGTCAGCAGTTCAAAGATATAAACGATTACTCCACGAGTATGATAAACGACATCCCCACAAGAATGAATGAATCGACAGATAACAACAATGTAACGGTTCTATTAACTCCCGCGCAATCGGGCGTTAGAAGAGTCACAATCAATCCTATTGATAATAAACGTTGAATTAATGCACATAACATTCATCAAAATTAATTATTGTATTATTTTTGTCAGTTTTATTATAAACTGTAGCAATCAATTCATCTCACAGAAAAGAAGAATAAATTTGTTTCATAGATTGTTACTCATTTCCAGAAGAAAATATCGACCAATAAGAAATGAAATATTACATAAATTATAAAAGTATTGAAACAATAAAAATAAACGTAAATTTTTCGCTGTAAATTCATATTTGCATTGTTAAGTTAAAAAAATATCCTGAAACTGTAAAAATATCCAAAAGAATTTTTGAATAATATACTTATTCGAGGGAGAAAATGGCATTCTACCCACCCATCGCGATTTTGAATAATATAACTTTATTAGGAGGTCAGGGGTGTCGGCGGAGCTATGAAAATGTTCATGCAGGCATTTCAAACGGTCTCAATTATGCTAGACACGTTTCAGTCTTTAGGAGAAGTCCTTACCCGGCGGTGTGACAGTAGTTTCTCTCGTCGCGCATGAATAGAGAACGACCGTGAAAGCGCCATTGAAATTACAGGAAGGTAACTTCCAACTCAAATAGTTAAAGGCTTTAACGAGTTACAATTAGCAGGGGGACTGCGCTGTTTGTCCTATAATGGAATTTGCTAATGATAATTCAATATCGCGCTAGCTCCTTTCCGCGTATTAACGGACGAAGAGGTCGTCGTTGAATCCCGGCGCACCGGCAAGCTTAAAACATTTTGTTCTCGGAGTCCCGGAGGAAATAACGTATCTGAGATTAGTTAGAAAAGAAACGTGGATCCAGAGAGGTAAATTTTCAACAAGTAATTTTTACCTCTCTGACAAGCAGACACAAATTTCTCGCTTTTTCCCTTTTTTTCTTTTTCCTTTCTTTTATAGCATATATCAATATTAATAATATTCGAGAGAATGAAAAATCAATTAATTGCATTCAGATTTTTACACATTTGTATGTTGTATAAACTTAGATATGAAAAGGCATTTATTTTATATCTGTAATTTATGCAAAATGTAACAAAAATTATGTAATCTCATTGGTAGTATGAAACGTACTTTTCTTACATTCACTGTCTCGTTATATTTGTGACGACATCCATTCTCTCCCTCAAATATTACTAAGTTTCCCTATTCTCTGCTACTTATATATTATTGCAACACTTCTTTTATCTCAATTAAATCTCTTAAGCTATGAAACATTAAATTTGTCTAATATATGTATATTATTAACGTAATTAAATTGTGCATAAAAATTCTAGTTCTTTCAATTATAAAAGTAATTAATTTTTACTATAAAATTAAAAATTAAAAAAAAGATTTTATAATTGTTAATATGTTAACAAGATATATGCAAATACTTATATTTATTAAAATGTATATTGCAGAAATAGAGACAAATCTTCGTTTTACATTTATTGAACACAGATTCCATTTGTATCAATATTACTCCATTCTAATCCATTGTAAGAAAAAATCGTCTATTCAGGAAACACGATGTGGAAAACTTTTGTATGATAGTTTATAGTGATTACCTTAGGCATTTATTTTATATCTGTAATTTATGCAAAATGTAACAAAAATTATATAATCTCATTGGTAGTATGAAACGTACTTTTCTTACATTCACTGTCTCGTTATATTTGTGACGACATCCATTCTCTCCCTCAAATATTACTAAGTTTCCCTATTCTCTGCTACTTATATATTATTGCAACACTTCTTTTATCTCAATTAAATCTCTTAAGCTATGAAACATTAAATTTGTCTAATATATGTATATTATTAACGTAATTAAATTGTGCATAAAAATTCTAGTTCTTTCAATTATAAAAGTAATTAATTTTTACTATAAAATTAAAAATTAAAAAAAAGATTTTATAATTGTTAATATGTTAACAAGATATATGCAAATACCTATATTTATTAAAATGTATATTGCAGAAATAGAGACAAATCTTCGTTTTACATTTATTGAACACAGATTCCATTTGTATCAATATTGCAATCCACTTATTTTTTTTTAAACAGAGTTATAGTAATATCGCAAGCACAGAATAATTCCAGAATACACATTTCATCTCTGTACTAAATATCCTTCTCAATGTACGGATGACAGCGTGTAAACGCGTAATATCGCCGAAGTGGGTAATACGTTTCCGGGTGACCCCATAGATTTTCAGCGTCCGCGGTCATGGGGAACACGGTAAACGTAGAGAACATATTAAGACGCGTTGGTCGACGTGGAACGAGGACAAGGATCTTCGGTGGCTCGGAGCTCAAAGCTCTCCTGGTATGGGAGGCGGATAGGTGGTACCGAACGGCTCTGCTGAGCCCGACGTACCTACGGGTCCGCCTGCCCTGGCCCTGTACCTCCGCAAGGCAAGGTAGTCGAGGAAGTTGAAGGTGGGCGTTAGGCGTTAAGATGATATATGTTATTCGCTTAATTAAGCGCTTGTCCGCGCAGAACGTCCGAGCTTACACAGGAAGAGCAAACTTGCGACGCGAGGAGGTGGGAACGAGTTGTGGAAGCGTGCACGGTAGCTCGTAAGGGTCGAACAGAAGGAACACGGAGTAGAACAGGATACTCGCCCTTTTTTTTTTGCATCGTACTACAATACATTAGCAGAACATGCCGGATCTTCGTTCACGAGTTGTAACACGCTGTTCTGGAAACACCGATCTTAGCTGTACCGAAGCTAATCCTATGACGACGAAAAAAATTTGGAGACTTTTTCAATTTGCACTTCTCGTTTTTTTGTCTTTATATTAATATATGTATTTATCATAAATTATGTATATCGCGATCGTCGGATTTTATTTTCTAAGAATTATATTTTCTGAGACTAATATTTAAGACATTAATACTTAAGATTGTATCTTTTATTATTTCTAATAAGTAGTAATATTCTTAATTTTACTTCGCTGTACACTTACGTTAGCAGCGTTGTGAAAGCAGTCATTAACTCTTTGTTCATATCTACAAGATTTTCTCAATTATTGAACGAAACATTCAGCATATTCAATTTCTTAATAATAGCATTATGAATCAGTGAATATGCGTGAGTACAATAAAATAGAAGCGACATGCAAGCGCATCGAGTGAATACACAATGTAGATTGCAACGGTTCTTGAGGGAGGCGTTTAAATAAGATTTCGGTATATTATGACATAGTCAGTTGGTAAAGGGGAATGCAAAATGAGGAGTATTATGGTAGCAAACCGTGCACACTGCTCTCTCATATAAGAAGATAGTAGAGAGACGTAAGTTCGTGAGATTATCACGTAGTAATATTCTTCTATGAGGTCGAAGAGAACGAAAGATTAGATTAACGTTATATTATATATTCCTTGTTTAATTAAACATGTAATCAAAATAGCTGTAATAATATTTATGCTAGAATAGTATTATATCCTATAGGATATTTCACATTTTTTCATAATGGATTGTCATTTGAGTAGCAAATGACAGATATTGCGAATTAAATGTTATTAATATGTAATTATCATAGTTATTGTAAAAATTGTTATTACAAAATTATACGTGAGAACTAAAGTAAAATAATTAAACGGAAAATGTTCAAAGTTTATCTAGAATTATTTATACATACATATTTTATACGAAAGAACTCTCTCTTCTCTACTTAAAACTTAGAATATATATGCGTACATACTGTTTTTCTACATGCAGAAAAAAAACAATATTTAAATAAAACAAATCTGTTTGTGATATTAATTTGAATTTTGTAACATTTTTTGTACAAAGTAAAGTATTTAACAGAAGTCGTGGAAATATTTTATTACATCTGTATCTTATAATATACACTGTAAGTACAGATGAGACATGTTATGACAAATAAAATAAGTATTTTTGTTAAACTTACAAGATTAGATTTGTGGCTTCCTATTTTCTTAAAATCAGTTCAAATGTTTCTTTTACGATTATTAATTATCCAGTAATGCAGCTTAACGAAGAAGCGTCTTAGCTGCAATGCGAACGAAAGAGAATTGAGAATGGTATAGAGCTTTTGATGGAAAAGCAGTTGTATAAATAAGAAGTGAATAAATTGACCGACATAAGTTAAAATATTTGACGTTGTACAGATCTATTAACTTCAGCTGAATGTACTTTTAGTGCGATTATACAGAGTTCTTTGTACATCATTTATCGAACGATTATAAAATAACAACGAATATACTTTTTCTATGAAAACTCTTTCTATGTAAAGTGATATTTCGTAAACGTTGAGTTCAAAAAGAGTTATAAAATTGAAATAAGTTAATATTTATAAGTTTTACTAAGGGTAAAAATAATTAAATTAATAGTAATTTAATTATAATGTCCCAAATTCGAAAAAAATTTATATATACATATATTTAAGAATTCAATTTATCTCTATTTAAATATTATATCTTAATGTTTTATTATATGCTTTATGTTCATTTCATTATTAAGCAATATTTAAAAAAATTATTAAATTCATAAGATTAAAAAATATGTATATGAAAATAAGATACATATAAAGATATAATATTTTTATGATTTTCAATCAAGGAATGGAAACGATTTCTTAGATATATTTAACGTCGTATTTAAAAATAATGTTTAATAATATATCTTCAACATATATAACATTAATTATTAAATTTCTTTTAATATTGGAACATAATTGTTTTATAATAACTATTCATTATTATAATATATAATAGATGGTATTAGAAAAATGTTATATATTTCCATATATAATTATTACGTCCGTGCTTATTATATCTTAAAAAATGAATGTTTGAAGATACTATAAAGAACGAGATAAAAGGAACGATAAGTTACTATAAAGTAGTTGGCTTCGTAAAACGAGGTAACGAAGTTCACGTCGAAGTCAGGTTCAATGACCATCGAATTTGATAGCCTTTTCTGCAATGGGAGTTAAAGACGAAAGTCTGGGCAGATCAATATATATGTGCGGCTCAATTAAGAGCTTACGTAACTAATAGCGATCGCGTACCAACTGGATGGATCTTTTTTCTTTTTCTACTAAACTCGCGTAAACCGATTTCGTCCAACATATCCGTTCGAGGTAAGACGGAGTAAATGAGAAAATGCAGCAGAGATAGCAAAGTAATCTTCGCCGCCTGCGATGAGAAAATAGCACGCCTTAACGGCTGTCTCTTTTGGGACAATAGTATTACAGTGTCATGTTTTGATGATATCGAAAAAAGGATGTATCTTACAAAACCTTATTTCTTTGATATACAAAGCTAAATTGATTTTAAATGTTGTAAGTTAATCTTCTTGAAATAATAAAGAGAAATGATATAAATTATTTTGTTACAAATATTTACTGAAGAAGGAAGCGAAGAAACATCAAAATGCTGTTTAAGAAAATATCTCTTTGGAATTTATTTCTCCAAGAAAAGATTCATTAATACCTTTTCTTAAAATAATATAAACGATTAAATTACACTTAACTATTCGCTCGTATATGTAAAGCAATAAAGAAATTAAGCCCAGATCGAAATTAATTTAAATAAGCCTATTGTATGACCATAATAATATTTTATTTACATTACAAATGACATGAACATTCACGAAACATTTCGAATTTAACTTTGGCGCGCCAACCTATCCTCTTCACATGATGTAGCATACGCGTCTTTTCCGGCGTCATTTCTGGATAGACGACATATTATAGTTCATAGGATTAAAAGTTTTCGGATGTAACATACATAAACATTAAATTTTGTTCATTTATATCTTTAATCAAAGTATTTATTTTTTTTGTAATTACCATAACAATTTAAATGCTTTGAGAATATAAAGTCTGTATACAATGTGCATATTATTGGAAGACATGTCCTAGCATGCCCCTTCCAATCTATATAATTATTTTTATATTTCAATTATAATTATAATTGTATAGCATTATGAACAATCTATATAAAGCTTTTTTAAACGTAAGCTTAGCATATTACGCACATTAAGCGTTATAGCTAATTATAGATATGCAACATTGTGTATATAGAGAATTACATTATTAATTAAAATGAGAAATAAACAATAGAAAAAAAGTTAATCTTATTTTTATTGAAGTTATTTCACTGTAATTGATATTTGAAATTTTGCACATAAAGACAATCTAGCAAAATTAATATTCACAAATTATGAAAAAGATATAGCACAACGTTGCTTTGTGTTTCTGTAAATTTTCAAATTATTTTGGATAAGCTATATATTTATATTCGTATAGATATCGTTATTGATTTATTGGTACCGATAAACATGGAGATTTGAGAGATATCGTTTCATTGAAATAATCTGTTAGAGTATGTTCGAAAGCAAACGATCGCGCCTCGAATGTATGCACGTCCAGTTCGACTAAAATGCTTGGAGATTCTCTCGCTTAGAAACGGCTCTGTCTGTACCTAGATTGCACAAAGTTTCCTCACGACTCTTAATGAGCGCTTAATTAATCGAACAACTTTCATTGCAATGTCTACCGAACTTCAATATGGTTCTAGTCAAAGAGGTAATCAGCGACACTATTGACATAAATTCGCTTAGGCTTCATTGACTACCATACACATATGTCCTGAAAGCATTACTATATAGGTACCTTTCGCATTCGTATAAAGGAAATACTTTATTTTAGTAGAAATTAATTAATTAACGCAATTTTTAGAATTTTGTATAAAGAAACTTTAATCATGCAATGTGTAATTTGATAATAAATTTAAGATTAATTTAAATTACAAAATTGTTACGAGAAAAGCTTGATAAGATTTGTGAATATTTTTTTTGGTTATTTATTACTTTAGAGAACATTTTATATTTACTGCATAATGCATTTTTTTTTTAAAACAAAGTTAAATATCTATTTCGCTCAAAGGGATACAAATGTAATAGATATACATGACAGAGCAGCGTGTAAATTTATTTCGCTAATAGCTTGCGTCGCAAGACGTCTCTGCAACACGTCGTAGTGCTGCGACATCGTTATGCCTATTCGGATTTCTAAAGCTTGGTACACGCGATTCCAGCAGTTCCCGAGGGAATTCCGTAGTTCGATAATAATGTTTGACAGGTAATCCGAATGCAATCTGTAATGAGAGCTCCCACCACGAAACACGCGTATTTCTTCATTAACTCGCCTTACATTGCGACGTTCCGTCTCACGTTGTGCATAAGCTGACGTCCTTAACGGAGCTCGATCTCATTTCACATTGTCGTCTCATCGCACGTCCGCCCATGTTCCTATCTTAATAGACGAAGGTACCGAAGTGTTTGGCCGAGCAAACGAGCGTGTGTAACCGAGAATAGTCTGCAACGGATTCAAGTTTTCGTGCTAGACGGAAAGCCCGCTGCATGCAACACCGCTGAAGTTTGCTGCAGCTTTAATCTCCCACATTAAGGACAGACGAGGGTTTAATTAAGGGAGCGACATAAATCGCGACATATCCCCGACCAAAATTCTGACATCAAACAAGTTATTGGATAAAACATGATAAAGATAAAATTTTTTTAAAAATATAATTTTTCTTTTTCTTTTTTCATCTAAAGTTATTTTTAATTTCGTTATTTATTGCTAACTTTTTAAGAAGGAAATAATAGAAAAATAGTAAAGATAAAAAAAATATATAGTTATTTCTGTTACGTGTAATTGTATGTGTATATACAATGTATATTAAAATTTTTTTAATTACTTATAGATAATAATATTGCAATCGTTTATATATTATGTAGTAAAGAAATTAAACCAAGGTAAAAAATTTGAACAAGCTAATTAGATATAACTAATAATAAAATTCACATTACTAACTCACGGAAAAATTTATACAAGAAATTAATTTAAAGAATTCTAAGGATATCACGTCTTAGACACAATCACAATCCAAAACTTAAATTATATAAAACCATAAAAAAACCGTTATACAGCTTTTGTTTGTGACTTGTCCATTATAACATCACAAAATCTATAATAAAAAATATATAATTTAATCCTATTTTTAATGTTTTTTAATAACATACATTTTATAAAACGCGTATGTCCATTTTGTGTATATTAGACTCTTTGCATACATCTCTAAGAAACCTATGTATACATATTTCCACTTTTCTTCCGATTAAATAAATGAGCGTTCCTATCATGAAACAAGTCGGAATGGATTCCGATCGGAATTATTCTGTTTAATCCCTAGAAAATAGAATAGAAATCTATAGGGAATAATTGAATAATTCCGAGCGGAATCTAATCCGAATAATTCCATAATACGTAGCCAAATTCGTATCATTAATATAGTTACATGTATACAGTTAATACTTTTGCACAGAATGTAATGTAATTATGTTTGTTTACTAACCGGCTATCTTGCATTCACTATAGTATGCAGGAATTCTCATGAAGGAATACACCTTATCGTTCCAGTTACATTTGGAAATGACTGTGTTTTTTAGTACGTAGAGTTCAGGTGCAACGACGCATTCGCAATTTCGCGTGTAGCAATAACGGTTCGGAAGATTGTAGTGTTTGCATTATCGTCGAGGGAACATTTCAATAGTGCACCATTGCTATGCACTGTACTTGACTACGCTTCCAGAAATTAAAACCCTCCTCGGAGCGACAAATTTCGAAAACAAGAGTAAACATCGCGTATACTATGTTTCATTGTGAATTATCTTCATCCCAGAGGTTTCATGATTGTTTCCCAAAGTAAAACATGATTGAATTTGTTCGAAAGTATATCTCACGATAAATTTAATTTGCTCGTATATTATATTTTTTGTATATATACATAAAGAGAGAGAGGGAGAGGGAGAGAAATATTCATAATGTAAAAATTATATACATCTGTTATATAATAAATTAAATCACTTATATTATTATAAATATGTATTTAGCTTATTTTTTCCTTTCAAACAATACGATACAATTGAAGTGCAATAATGATAAAAAAAACATTCTAAGGATTAAAAATAATCCATTTGTCGACTAATCCATGAGAAACAATGCTCACATTTAATGCAGACACAGTAACTAATCAACCAAGTGCAAATATCGATCACGCTAAGCCAATCACATTAATTCAATGCATCAAATTAGATCAACCCCACATCGTGGTAGGACCACCGTGCCACATCAGATTACGAAGAAAATATAGCCGCATATATAGGGCACCTATATCAATTGCATCTTGGAATCGCGAGGCGTTCGCAAATTGGATGGGACAGGAAAGGCATAGGGAGGGAGATTGTTCCAATGTGTCCTTTGAAAATCCGCGGTCGGTTAAGCCATCGGTGAATGGAAGTTAATCATAGGACTACGACGAGCATTCGTTTTCTCCCGGAAATGCGCACCGAGGCGCAACACGCCAGCGGATTACACCGAACAGAGGAGCGACAGAGAAAAAGAGAGAAAGAGAAAGAGAGAGAGAGAGTCATCCCTACGACATGCGGACGACCCTTAAAAAAGGTGATGCGGATTTATTCTGATGGAAGGGAGAATCGGACGTACATCGAAGAGAGGAGAGTCGACGAGAGAACCTCTCCCGAGCAGCTTTTATAAATGACGAGTGTGTTGTCGCTCGTGGCAGAAAGCTACGAGGCACTCGAGTACGGAAGGGTGGCGCACGCAGGGCTTAGCCAGAAAAAAGATCCGTCCGCGTTGAAACCCCTTCTCTTAATCCTCGCAAATTTAGTCAGGAGATTCCGGCGCGGACGAGCGTGACGCTGTTTCGCGAGCGCTATATCGAATATACGCGGCTGCATCAAATGAAATCTCTTTGTTGGCTATACGTTTATGACATAGCAAATATTATTTATAGATGAGATATACCTGGTATATTTCTGTCCGGTGAATATTTTAAAGAAACTTTAATTAAAGCTCTAAATAGTAAAAGTAATATAGGATTTATGTGTCATATTTGAAAATTAATTTTGAAAACTGCAATTCTATCAGACGGACCTAGAAGTAGCAAAGTTAAATATTAACTATTATCAAATGGCAAACTAAAGATTAAAAGATGATATAACTTATTTTAAAACAAGTGTTATAATTTAAAGTGTTAAATTAATTAAATCTAATAGATATCATTAAAATGTAATAGATACATTTTATGTATCTATTACATTTTAATGATATCTATTAGATTTAATTATTATGTATGACAAAGTTTCTCGAAAATAGGAGTTGAAAGTTCAATTTAATATATTACTGATTATATTTAAGTCACTTTTCATTACTAATATATTACTCATCACTATATTAGGAGAAAAAATAATTATATTTATTGAATTAAACAAAAAGATTAATGTTATTTCTTTTTATTAATAAAGGAAATGTTACATGAATAAATATGATATATTAATTTTGATAATTCGAAATGATATTTTAATTTTTTTCGTATCTTATATTATTGACATAGCAGAAAACAGATGAGATAAAAATCAAATAATGTAAATTTTATCAAAAGACAATCAATTCACTCTTCTCTAAACTTTCTCATTTAATAATATTAATATAATGGCATGCAACGCCTGCTTTGAGACGATAAAATATCTTTCCTAATTCCAAAAAGCGGAAATGAGCAGCGCGGAATTTCAGCTATCTTGTTTCCCCACCTTCCTTCTTGGAATTTGGCATAATTCGTAACTTCGATAGGATACTTCTATTTTTAATGTCCCTTTTAACTTTAACATGATGCAATGTATAAAATTTTGTGCTACTGAAGTAATCTTGGTTTGCAATAAAAATTTCTTAGAATAAATAAGCTAAATAATATAGCTCTCAATATAGCACGGAAAAGTTTAAATTTAATAATGATGGTAGAAAAGTCAACACGAGCAAATGATCAGGTCAAAATTTAAAACTAGTTTATTTAAACATCAAAGGAGTAAAATTTAAAACTAGTCTTTCACTAATGTACAGAGTATGTCTTGTCCATACTCTGTACATTAGTGAAAGACTAGTTTTAAATTTTACTCCTTTGATGTTTAAATAAAGTAGTTTTAAATTTTGACTTAATCATTTACTCGTGTTGACCTTTCTATCATCATTATTATTTTGCGTTGCGATTTTAAGTTTTAAATTTAATATTAACTAAAATTTAATTAAAATTTAAAGCGTATGAAAGGATCTATAAAAACGATAAGTTATCCTTAATTGAGACAAAAAGGACTAATTTTGTATAAGAAAATAGCTCGATATTGATCTAATCGATAAATAATTCGTCAGTCAACAACAATTTACTTTGCAAATGCAACTTGAAAAAATCAGCGCTCAAAATAATGATTTATTTTGCAAGCTACGTTAAATAATCTGCAAAGTGTAATGCAAATTTCGCGTACAATTTTGTAAAAGTGCAAATCTGCCGTATACAACATTTTGAAGGCAATTGCGAAGTTATTGTCCCGCCGACGATCGTTTGATTAAAATAAATAACTACTGCTTCCCGTCAAAAGGAAATATTTATCAGATATGCTGCGAAATTGGCCGCGCCGCGTGAATACCCATAGCACGCTATAACATCATAAAGTATTCAGCAACGACTCGTACGATTTTCGCGTTTGGCCAGTCGCTTCGTTCGCTATCAATTTGTAATCAAAGCGTTACTATTAAAAGATCGTCGAGCAAAATACGTAGCAAAAATACAAAACGGGCGCGTCCCTCGCACCCTTTCGTCGTACATATCCAACAAACAGCTGCTCCCATTTTTTTCGAGATTTTTCAAACGTGGCAATAAAATATGTGTGACACGTGACACGAAACTCGATGCCAAACGTGCCGCCGCTTCGGCCACCCTGGCCGAAAGATTTATGAAACGCGAAGAGAGAGAAATAGTAAGACCATCCTCTTTTGCACTCGCCTTTCCCAGACTTGATGTCAAAACACGTAAAAGACACGCTTCCTACCGGTTCGAATTTGCCACAATTTGTGTTAGTGTTATCTACTGTTTTTTTTTTTTTTTTTTTAATTCTGCCGAGAGCATTCCACGAAAAACAGGAATTGCGTGCAATCGTTGATGTTAATAATCGCTCTGCAAATTAATTCGAATTATTTTGATGAACGATTTCCTCGGTTAAATAACTGTCCTTTCAAACATCAATTAGCCATGGCGAGGCGGAAACTTTCAGGTAATTGTAGTGTGCCGTTAGATCTGACAGACAGGCACTGCAACACTTGGTTTCTATCGTTTAAGCGATCGTGTAAACCGTGTAATTTGGGACGTCGCTCGGCACACCGCCGAAATATCTCGCGGAGATTCCTAGGATTGATATATGTGTGGGCGAATCCGGTACCCTTTCATTTCGTGCCCGCGGGACTCGAGATTTAAGAAATAACACCAAGGAATTAAAGAGGTTTGCCTTTTAAACGGCGCAATCATGTCATTACGGAAAATACTATCTTTTGACGATGTAATGATATATGTATACAGCCGCGATGATTCAATGTGCTATTTCGTGTGAGTACGATAAGTTGAAACTTGCAATTAGTTAAAAATTATTATTTTCGAGAATACAATGACTTTATCTGAAAATGAGTTAACAAATATACATCGCAACGTATTTAGAATAATAAAATATATATTAAATATATTTCTCTTTTTATACTATTTAAAAATTTAAATATGCTTAGTAAGTTTTGAAAAACATGTTTTTACTGCAAAAATCTTCCCTATTTTCTCTGCTTTAATTAATCATAAAATATTACATTATTCACATGAATGATATTCGTTAATAAAAATATAAGCTAAAAATTATCAATATTTGTAAATAAAATAGTTTGTTAAAATAATTCTTTAATTAAAAGAATAATAAATAAAAGTATTATATAACGTAAAAGTACAAGAGTAAAACAGACTTGGTGGAAGTTATTTGCAGAATATTTGCATGTGAAAATGATATGATTAGAATTTAATTGAGTGAAATTTAACTGAAATGCCAATTTTATGGGTCAATGGCATCATCGATATCGTTAATTTCTATTGTGGAATCCATCTATTGTACCACTTCGGTAATTTTCATGTCACTTTAATACGCTAAATTTCCCTATACTTAATTCACCCATAAAATCGCGGCACAAAACTTTCTTCGACCGGAATGACATTTGGGCTTCAGTAAAAACGGGAAGGCATCTATCTTTTCGGATCTTTGTAAGTCTACGAGCGTGCTGAGACTCGTAAACGGAGCCACAAAAGAGCAAACCGTTCGGTTGCTCCGATCTTAAGTATCCCCGAAAAGTGTCCCCGAATCATTTCGAAATAGGACCTCCACGATGTCGGATTGCCTGCACGCAGGCATGCAGGTATACACGCTAAGAACGTCATTTGAACCGTGCCATTGTCAATTTCGTGCCGACAATAGCGACAGCTGAAGGATCAAGCCAAACATTGAGACATATCCCTTGTTGCTCCTGTCACCGTCGTTCCTCCCCATTTTTTCCTGCCTATCTTCCCATCCCCGTGGCTTGGACATTATTACAAAAATATTGGGAGCTCGTTGTACGAGAATGCATCCCTCGCAGTATTGTCGCGACGAACAGAGTCGCGCAACGGGGAAGTTTCTGCGCGATTTCTAACTAAGGATAAACGGGGGTACGTGAAATCGGATTCACGTGGTCAGACCCTTCTTGGGAAGAACCGCTTCCTTGTATAATTTAGATGCTAGGACTTCCTGAAAAAATATTTGGAACACCTGCACCGTTACATCATCCCTATGACTGATGCATCGCTCGGCAGCTGATCTTATGATCATGATAAACACGACGAGACATATGATATGTTTGTGTTGAGAAGTGTGAGCAATATTATCCTGACAAGATACCGAGTAAGTTTAGATTTATACGAACTTATTGATGTGTATTTTCTACACACAGTACACTGAGAAATAAATGCTATTGATTCAATTAAAGTTTATATTACGGGCTGTCACTAAAAATATACATGAATTAATCACTTATGTTAGTGACAGCCCGTAATATAGACTTTAATTGAATTCAATAGCATTTTTTTCTCAGTTTATCTATGTAATATTTTTACTTTCGATTTTTTTAATTATAAGCGTTTATTTTAGCAAATTTTTTATATTAATAACTTTTTGTTGAGTGTTAAATTGAATGTAGTTCATTTCTAATTGTACAAATAATTTTTTTATATGTAAATTATAATCGAATTCATTTAATTCTCTAAATTGCTTTTTACTCAAAATAACAATTAAGAAGAATGATATGCATAAATTATGTTAAATATTAAATTTCAATATCATAAAAGAGAGATTTCATAAAGATGTGCAAACACGCTTATTTATTCTTTAATGCAAATTAAAAAGATGTCTATATGATTAATTAAAAAAGGGGCGAAGAAGAGTAATTAATTAAATCGAGGAGTGCGTTGCTCGTCCAGCATGGCATTTCATCTCGTAATATACAAATGTGAAGTTTCATTTTTTCAAAGAACGATCTTCCTGCGCTAACAAGAATATCGCAAAGAAATTCATTATGGTGGTCCTCATATAATCGATTAAGATTAATTAATATCATTTCACTGTCATACAATTATTCACGATTTGAATTTATGCAATGTTTATCAAATAAAAGAAGGCAGATATGAAATAATGTGCGGACTATCGTGATGAGTAAGAATTCATGTAATTTCGAATTACATGGCGCTCACGTATTTTAGAAAGTATTTGCTACATCAGTAGTTGTGTACGATCCCCCACGGCATGGCAGAAAGAACTCACACAGTGAATTATGTCGGCGTGTCCGCATAAAGCGTCATTAGACGGAATACTTCACAGACGTGTATTCGCGACTAACCGACATAAATTTGAACATGTACGTGTCTCGTTTTTCCGACATTGGGAAGCTATTTGAACGACGTTACTGGAATATCGACGATTATGTTTCGCGACGGCAATACATCTTTCTTGCATTACTTAATAAAAATTTATTTCTTTTATTTTGTGTCTAAACTGCAATTTGCAAAAGAGAAACGAAACTACAGATTCAAGTCAGAATTGATCATTGTCATAATCAAGTAAGATTGCGATAAAGACTATTTTAAATTTTAAAATTAAATAAAATGTGATAATATAATATAGGAAATAATAATCATAAAATGACATAATAATTATAATTATATGTATAATACACGTTAATAAAATAAAGTTCATCATTTGATTTTTCGAAGGAAAGAAAACTTTCCAGAAATATAAAAGTATTTCTCGCGATCACTAATTTCTTAATTCGGAAAGATTATTAGAACTAGAACACAATGATTATATATTTTCAAAATACGACAATGTAAAATGATGTAAAAGGCTAATAAGAGTCAGAAAACCATACAAAGTCTACATTATTCGTTTAACATAAGTTTAATAAAAATAAATATAAACAAACAGAAGAAAATGAGAATATTCAACACTGCAGACTACAATATAAAAACCAATACATGTTTCGACCTTATATTTAGGCCCTCTTCAAATGTACAGAAATTCAGAACGCAGTAAAAAAATTAATATATATTTATATATTTTCAAATTTAGTGCAATATTTTTTTCTAGAGATAATATAATTAATTTTTCTAGCTCTCTTATTCATGAAAAATTTATTTTGTGTTTTATCATAAGTATTTTAATTCTTTATCAATAATTTATTCTACATAATTTAAGTCATATTATAGGAATGCCATATCGACTCCAACTTTAATGTCTTTACACGGGAAAAAAAGAGAAAAATCAAAAGTCAAGCGGACTTCACCGTGGGAAATTTCATATAACTTTGAACCGGATATTCACGTGGCCTGAAAAATGTTCGGCACACCTGCGGCGTTACGTGATTTCCCGTGGCGACACGACTCTGATTTCATGAGCATGAGGAGACTGCGAGCGAATACACGCGTGAAGGTGGAATAGTTCCTCTTACGGAACACTTGCGTGGACAAAATCGTCATTAGCGCGACCGACAGCGATTCGTTCCCGCGACAGAGTCTCATAAAGTCGTTGAAGAATTGGCGGTATCCCCTCGCGATGAGGTCGTTGAGCGCGATGACGCGGCGGATTCTTTTCTCCTTTAATGCGACTTTAAATTCCGTTAAATTTATCAACACCACATCGCCCATGATCTTCCAGCACGTAAGTAAGTTGTTAGAATCTCGTAAGAATCTAAAGAACCGCTTTAGAAGTATTTTACAAACGTTAGCGATTGAAAGATGGAATTAATTAGCACGAAGCTGAATATAATAACGCATGTAATTGCCGCGGCAAAATTTATAATGAGATCTCTTGGCTGATGTATCTCTTCTAACCATCAAAACATTTTGATTAATCTTATACGTTTCCCAGTATACCATATATTTTAACATGGTTTACGTACATTTACACACGTATTTATTCCTGATATATCAAAATTAAAAAATTAAAACAAAATTAGAGTAGGTCTGTTGCAAAATTATTATTAAGTAATGCTAATATAATATTGTATATTGTACCGGGAAATTATATGATCAGAGCGCAGACTATATAATTTAACGCAATATTAATAATTAAAGATTAATTTGAACTTTATCTACATTTTTGTCGAGAGTTTGTAC
The DNA here is from genome assembly GCF_001594075.2 of Trachymyrmex cornetzi. NCBI lineage: Eukaryota > Metazoa > Arthropoda > Insecta > Hymenoptera > Formicidae > Trachymyrmex > Trachymyrmex cornetzi. The sequence continues at coordinate 823,135 of NW_017297166.1, read as the reverse complement.
GAGAATGAAAAAAATGTTACCGTAATAAAATTATTCAGCACTGTTATAATTAGAATTGAAATATTAATTCAACAAGGATTTTTGCAAAGTCACGCATATATCGCTCTTTCTCTCAACGGACTCTTTAACGATAAATATTATATAAAGGCATTTCGCGCGCGGATAATAATTGTGGCGATTATAATTTCATTATTTATGTCTGCTAGATAGAGTGCAAACGGAAGGATGCCGTATCGACGCTACGTGACGGTGAACGCTGCATTTTTAACTGATCGTGCGACTATCCTCTGCATCCTTCCGTTGTACGCGACGGAAACTTGTACGAGCGTGTGAATAAAATGTAGGTCGTATAAATAATCAAAAACACCGTCAGAGTCGTGTTTATGCTTCTTGCAAATTTAATATGCAAGTCAACGTTGTTGCCTTCACATATCGAACGCGTGTGATCAATCACACGCGTTCGATTTGCAAGTTAAGACTTGTTTTTAGGCCAGATTATGCATTGAAGATTGAGATTGAAGATTAAAGATTGAAATTTTATCAATGAAGACAAAGAAATTTTGGCTTTTTTTGTTCTGTTTGATGAAACTTTAATCTTTCAATCTTCAATCTCATTCTTCAATCCATAGTCTCTGATGATATTCCGACCTTAGTCTAACTTAAGGGGATCCTAAAGCAAAGCTCGAACTCCGACGAAATCACCAGAGATCGTGCCGCACATCACATGTCTTTTAATTTATACTACTACAACGATATTCGATGCAACCTATGATACACGCAGTCACACGTACGTGTCAATTTCAGTATAACAAATAAAATGTATTATATGACTGTCAAATATGTATTTACAAATATATATTTATGCTTATAATATATGAATATAATATATAAATAATAACAATTTAAATATTTTTTCCTTAAACCAATTAATATAATATTTAATCTTAGATATATGTATATGGAGGAAGACAGAAGGAGAGAAGGGAAGGAAAGAGAAAGAAAAAAAGAGAGATATCTATATAAAATGTAAATTTCAAATTGATAAAAAACTAGTAAAAAAAAACTAGTAAAAAAATATTAGGAAATGGAAAATAAAATAAAATAAAATAAAATAACATATTTAAATACTACAATATTTTTCAACTGTGTTTTACAAAATATATTTTACTTTATATATATATACAAATGTATGCACTAAAAAAATTAACCAAATCTTAATAATGTTTTTGTCAGTAGAGAACCTCAACATTTGCTTATAATACCTAGATATATATTTATTTAAAAAGTAATAATTAAATTAAATTAATGGTTCTTGTACCAAATAAATGTTTATTAAATATTTGTTAAATATTTAGTAAATATCCAGTTAGTACTATTTAAACAAATATTTATTAAAATTTAGATACATTTAGTATATTGACATAAATGTAGACATATAGGTATATAAGATGTCCGATAAATAATTATTGACATAACGATTATGGGTAGGTTGAATGAACTAAACTGAATAAAAAGTCCTATATAATTTTACGATTTTTGCAATAAATAACAAGAAATTATTTTATAAAGATCTGCAGAGGGCGTCTGCACGATTCAGCGACAAGAAACAGCCTATAACATAAATCACAACGTAAAAAAAAAATAAATTCAAATCCATAAGTTAATAAAGCTTTTATTCTTAATATTGCAACAAAACTTACAACTGCTTACAATTATTCTATCCGATGTCTATTCCGTTTTAATTGTTATCTTAAACGAAAACACGCAAAGTATCCTTATAAACGACCTCGATATATTAATGATATCTTATAAAAATTAATTGATTGTGCGGATTGTTAACTGCTACGAAAATGATTGTATTTGGAACTTGTTGCAATCACTTTAAGAGAGATAATAACGAAGTGACACACGGAGTAGCTCGTGTTGCTGCCTACCTACTCGAGTCATATTTTGCAAATAATAGATACTACACGATACGTGAGATAATCTTGTGTACATGTTTCGCACCGCAAGTAACGAACGCCAACTACCTTGTGTTAACAAATTCATCACTACGACATTTAATATAAAATCAATGTGCATCAAATATTTCTTTTTTCTACTATTAATTAATGTTAGAATTTTCGTTAACGTTAGGATCACTTTAATCATTCGATACAACGATTTGCATATTCCACATTTTCAATCTGAATTTAACAGATTACGTTCAAATTGATCAAAAATTTAGAGAGCGTTCGTTCAATAAATCATTATTATGTTATAGGCTAAATATCACAAGAAAAATAAACAAGATTTAAAGTAATTCTTTAGTAAATCGAGTTACCATAGAAATGTCTAATCTTTTATATAATAAAGTTGAAGTATCAAAATTGTGTTGATGTGTGCACATATCTACAACAGGTTAATAAAATAAGAGAAAAAAAATATTGAAAATGTAACATTTCACGTATAATTTAGTGACAGATAAATACAGACATATCGCAGATGCTTCTTTGACTAATTGCACACAAATCTGTCCCAAATTAGGCGGGACAATTGTGCCAGATTAGGCGGGACTATCTCAAATTTTAACACTTTTACCCGCTTTACAATGCGTTTCAAATTTTTTTCTAAATTAAGGTTATAGTATGAATTGTTCCTTTTTTAACCTTTTAGATACTGTACGTCATTATAGTGGCTTTCGCGAATGCTACCTTTCTGAACGATTAAATTATTTTTTTAAAACCCTTTACATAAAAATATATATGAAAATTATAATTTATTCGTCAAAACCCACATTCCGTATTGCTCCGTCATTAAGGCCCAGTTCCACAACTCACGGTTAACTCTTAACGAGGTTCAACTTATTCATTGTCTCTTTCGAATTCTCGAATTGGAAAGAGATGAGAAACAAATTGAACTTCGCGGTTAACCGTGAGTTGTGGAACTGGGCCTAAATCGAGCTACTACGTCATTTTACGCATGCGCACAAAGTTTTCTAGAGGAGACGAATTCTTGCCAGCTCCCATCACTGCGGAAGAATTCCAACCGAAATATTCGCCATATTGTAATTTTTTTTGTGTCACGCACAACCGCTCGCAGAAATAAAGTGAATTTTCACAAAGTTTTCTCGTTTAATTAATCGCAAAAATAGCATACACATGCGCCCGCTGTAGAAGAGGTAACAAATTCCTAACAGAAATATAAACGATAACTTCCGTATGGAAAGAATCTATTGAGAACTATTGAAAAATAACTATTTAGAAATATTCAGAAAATTATTTATATTGTTAATGGTATTATGAGACATTATCATTTATCATTTGCACACACACGCTCGCGCGCGCGCACACAAACCATGTGTGCAAACTCTACAGGCCCGTCTACAATACACGGAGTAAGAAGTAATAGTAAGAAATTGACCAATCACAGTCAAATGTGAGAGGAATAATCGACTGTGATTGGTCGATTTCTTACTCTTACTTCTTACTCCGTGTATTGTAGAAGACGCCTAAAGCTACATCATTTATAGAAGCTACATCATTTATAAAAAGTCTCTTGTATATTTCAAAAAATCTATCGTATAATATTTCATTATTGTCATGTTGTCCCAAGCTTATTATCAAACATGATGAAATTTGTAATGAATTTTGCGGTAAAAAATAACGAAAAATTCTTTCCGTGTACTTAACCAAAATCTTGCAAAAAAATAGGGTCTACTTTGAAACTCAGCTCCTGGGCAAGCTAGAACAATTTTCTTTATGCCATTTTAAAGGTAATGTTTTTGGTTTCAAAACTGATGTCGCCATAAGCCACGTCGCCATAAGTCACAAGGTGAGAGTCGCTTCGAGTAAAAGTTGTGCGCCCCTAAGCAGAGATGTGGAAGTTGTGTGCCCCTAAGCAGAGAGGAGGGATGAATCACTTAGCGTAGAAAGTTGAAAAAAAGGGAAAAAATCGTTTTTTAAATATTTGATTTTGCAAATGACCATGTCGCCTAATTTCATTATTATATTCGTAATCAGCACATTAGAATATAATAAGTAAAGCGACAAGAAAATCGGAGGTTCACCCTTTCCGAACTCCATCCAAAAGCTAAAAGAATTTTAAAGTTCAAAAAAATGGAATCTCATCCGCAACGGATTTCAAGTGGATCAACACATAGTGACACAACAGAACATGTGCTTCAACCGTATGGTAAGATATATACAGTTCATAATTAATATTTTTAGTGTTTTTGATAACTTTGTATTATTTCAACAATCATTTGTTTTATGTTACCATTTTTATATTTGTTTTATAATAATCATCTTCAAAGCTACCCCCTCGGAAGCTTTAAGACAAAGTAATAGAGATGTATATACCGACGTGAAACCTCACATATGCGGAATGTGTGACAAAACATTTAAGAGAAAACGTTATTTGCATAAGCATGAAATAATTCATACAAATGAAAAACCATATCAATGCGAATTTTGTGATAAATCATTTAAGTGAGTAATAAAAACAGAAGAATTATTTGATAATCCAATCTCTATGCTTAATTCAATTGGTGACAAATGATTAATATTGCAATGATCATTTTTTAGTCGAAAGTGGAATCTAACCGTGCACAAGGTAGTACATATCGAAGTGAAATCTCACAGATGCGGAGTGTGTGATAAAACGTTTAAGAGAAAAGGTGAATTGCGTCAGCATGAAAAAATTCATACAGGTGAAAAGCTATATCAATGCGAATTTCGTGATAAATCATTTAAGTGAGTAACAAAAATCAGAAGAATTTTTTCGTAATGCAATCTCTATGCTTAATTTAATTGGTAACAAATGATTAATATTGCTACCATCATTTTTTAGTCAAAAATGGAATCTAAACTCGCACAAGATGGTACACATCGAAGTGAAATCTCACAACTGCGGAGTGTGTGGTAAAACATTTAAGAGAAAAAGTGATTTGCATAAGCATGAAATAATTCATACAGGTGAAAAACCATATCAATGCGAATTTTGTGATAAATCATTTAAGTGAGTAACAAAAATCAGAAGTATTATTTCATAATGCAATGAATCTCTATGCTTAATTTAATTGGTAACAAATGATTAATATTGCTACGATCATTTTTTAGTCGAAAATGTAATCTAAACTCTCATCAGACGGCACATATCGATGCGAAACCTTACAAGTGTGCCCAATGTGAGAACTGTTATGCAAGAAAACAAAATTTACGTCATTATATAAACGTGAAGCACAACGGTGAAAGAACCGTATAAATGTAACGAATACCCAACTACATTTATCTATTTTCCATTCCATATTACTCATACAAAAATACACAGAGATGGGGAACTACATCTTTGCGACGAATGTATGTACCTTCAAATTATCGTTAGTGTTCTTTTCAATTATTTCTCATTTGGTTGTTCTTTTATTTTTACTTTCCTGTACTTATAAATATGCTGGATTTTAGGTTTGCGGCATAACTTTTACTTCCAATGATAACCTAAACGTTCATAAATTTGTACATAGCGATTAAAATTAGTATGAATGTTTGGTGTGTGACAAGAGCTTCCCGCAAAAAGATGATGTTATTACACATATGTTAAATCAGGTCATTCATGAGAAATCGTTTAAATCCATTAATAAATTCTCATTTGTCTTCTTATTTGTGATATATATTGGATTGAAAGAAAAAAATTCTGCGGTACTTTATTAGCACAAATTGGAAATACAACATTTTCGTTAAAAATGATTAAAATTAAAGTTTAAAAAAGGTTTTAAAGTTTGAAATCTCTACTTTCGATCGATTACTGTATGTTTTAAATTTATGTGGGTTTGTCATTTTTAGATTTTAATATAGAAAGCTATGAGATGAAAGAAAGGGAAATTTATCTCCTCACTTCATGGGTCTGTCACGTGCCAAAAAAATTTGCAAAAATTATCGGTTATCTATATCATGAAAATTTGGAATTTTTTCAAAATCGTTAAAAAAAATATTTCTACGATTTTTTGTTCTTG